>NC_087365.1:4200000-4455000 GCF_030014295.1 Loxodonta africana
TTTACTCTGAGTTTTGACTTCTAGCTACTGAACTATGAGGAAAAATTTCTGTTCTTTAAAGCCACCCACTTGTTTCACATGTGTTATAGCAGCACAGGGAAACTAAGACACAAGGCATTTGGATCAATAGCCCAATTATTTTGAAAAATGATCAGACGATCTGTAAGCCTGGTAGCATCCAAGAAGACTTCCTTGCCATTCAGGACACCCGTAGCCTCGTGAATACTGTACATGGAACATGACTGATTCTATGCAGGTAACTTCACCTTCCCTTCATTTACCACTGGACAAATTTCACTAGCCTTGTAGTCATTCATTCTCATTCTTTGCCTGTAAGGCTGTCTTTGAAGTCAGGATCACTTTTTTTCCTTGAGGCCAAAACTTTCTTTTTTGAACCAGGGTCACTTTAACTCAATATGTGAAAAAGGGAAATCCATGCATCAGAAGAATATTGGACTAGAAACTAGGGCTCTTGTGTTCTGGTCCCAGGAATGCCACTTGTTAGTTTTGTTTACTCTTACCCTCAAGTTCCCTGTGAGAGTTGTAAGAGGTTGCTCAAAAATTGTATTGTTCTGGAGAATTTCTTTTCTAATATGTTTATTTCTGTCAGCTTTCCCTTTCTAACATATGTCTTTATTACTGTGACAGGGACACTGCTTTACTATGTTGGAATATTTCTGTCCAACTGTTTTCTTTCTTTGGAAAACAATTTCTCTTTCTATTTTCCCTCTGACTCAGGAGATACACTCAGTCTTAAAGATCAGTGAACTTGCTTGTGAAACCCTTGTAAGAAATTTGTTGAATCAATAAATTATGATCTATCAATGGATCAATAGATTACGATAGAGTTTTAGAAAGCAAAATGAGTAAAAACCTTGACTTTCTCTTTGAAACAGTTGTATTTATTACAGATGTGGCTATTTGCTATTAAGATCTCATTAATGTTGGAGAAAGTGTGTTCCACAGGGTATATCAGGGGTCAGAGAAAAAAATATGTACTGGTCACGTGAAATCCTGGGTTAAAGCAAGCAAAACAGTTTGGGAAATGCTATATTCTACAACTCAGAATATCAGAAAATCACAAGGAACAGCCGCCTAGCTAAAGAACTGGAAAGTTTTGCAGAAAAGAAGGTACAATCCAGGTGAGTCTGGCATATCTGGTTTTAGAACAAAGCATGGAGAAACACTGCGACATAAATTACCTCCTATCCAGAAGGTGTGGAAGGTAGGACGGTAAGTTCAATACCTTTTGAACATTCCGTCTGGTTATAAAGAAAACCACAAAAACGGTGCTTCAACACTGTAAAATCCAGGTAGGAGTAGTAATAGTAGCATCGGGACCTGTTTAACTTAACGGGGAAAATGCAAGTCAAGTTCAGTCCAAGGCTGATTCCTATGGGGTAGAGGCCAGACATGCCTTTACTCTCCAATGTTTTTACCAATTCTGACACCGTCCCTCCCTCCCATGGCACTGTCTACTTCTCTTCTGGGTTTAATATTCCATTGCAGTGGCCACACAGAACTCACAGACCATACTATAATTAAGTGATTTATTAAGGAAGTAACAGGGTACAACTCAGGATAAAGACCAACAGGCTACAACTCAGGATTAGAATCAGGAAACATGTAGGTAAAGTCTCCCTTTTTCAGTGAAGGACAGCTTTCTCAGCTCCTCTCCTCTTTGCAGCCTTCTTCTGAACCCCCTAAGGATAGGCTCCTTTCAGAATCCTCAAGACAGGCTCCTCTTGGCCCTGCCATCTGTCACCACCGGCTGTGCCACTGGGCCCCTTGCTGTCTTCAGTGTTATAGTCCTTGACTCAGGTTACAGCTCTTTTAGGAAGTTCCTTGCCTCCTGTCTCTCTCTGCATCTTATCTCTTCTCTCTTCTTTCTTCCTTCTGCTTCTTTCTGCTGCTTCTCTTTCTGCCTCTTCCTATCTCAAAAAGCTCTGTAAGGTTGGCTGCATATATACACAAACTCTGCATCAATTTCAAGACGTGGCCCTCCCACCAAGGCCAAGAACTGACCAATCCCCTCTCGGTAGGCCACAGACACTTCATTTGCATAGCAGGCTACAACTCATCTCATTTAGATAGTCTATTGACCAATCCCTGCAAGGTGTGTACCGATTACAGAGCAGGCTGCAGCCCAGAACCAGACAAAAGGTATCAAAACCAAGTTGTTCACAGCTTGCCCAGGAAATGTCAACCAATCTGACAAAAGTAACAGACCATTTGGGGTAGAAAATTAGGGCAAGAGTAACTCCTCAGATTAGGGGAAAAATCTCTCACACTGTTTTCCCAAAGAACCAAAGCAAAAAGGCCACGTAAAGGAACTCGTTTCACTGCAACATCTGGTTGACCCTCTCTCTGGGACCACAGGAAAGAGTTCACTTTTGTTTATATGCTGTGTTACTAAGGATTGTAACAGCTAATATTTAATGTAGTCAGAGTACATATTAGAGTGAAAACAGAGTAGTACATCATTAGTGCTCCTTGAGTACAAAGAGGGAGATAATATTCATAGGCAATCGTTAATAAAACTAACATGCCTACAGCTGAGATGTGAGAGCAGGTTCGCTGTGCTCACTGGTTCCATGCCCACCTGTATCATCACACAGGCCAGACAGCTGGGTATATTAATCCCTGGTTTTCATTTCTTCATCTTTCTTTTGAAACACCCAAAAGTTGAAGAACAATAGTCAATATTTAGACACATTATGAAATCACTTAAGTTCTTCTCGATTGGAAGTTTATTTATTTAGATTTGTTGAATTAATAATTTATAAAATTGGTATTCAATATTGTGTAAGCATGACTTTTTGAAATATTTGTAAGCAAACTGTAATGAATAACACTAGAAGGAAAAGAAAGTTAACCTAAGTTTTATTCATTTTTCACATTAGAACAAAAGGGAAGTAAGTAGTTTTCCAGATAGAAATTTTGGATAATTTTAAAAATAATAAAAAACCTCAATCCATTAAAAATATTCTTTTAGTAATGCTTGTTAATACTTAAAATTTGAAACAGAACCTGAAAATGAATATAAACTTATATTCAATTCAGTAACATTGGATGAATACCTGTGTGCTTGCACATCTCCAATGCATATTCTTTGCAAATATTGGTATTTTAATATTATTAACAAATGGTTAGGCTTAGTAACAGCTCACTGAGACTCACCTGTTTCCTCCTGTCAGGGCCAGGGGTGGGATCTCTGTAAAGGGAGCCCCTTTACCTTCCAATTCAGCAGCTGACCTAACCCTGTTTCATTATCTACACACTCCTAAACAGTTCTTGCAAAACTGTCTGATTTTATAACAATTGTTTATGAACAAACATAGAGCAATTCTCCTTCCTCACTTCTTCTCCCATCGTCCATCTCACTCTTAATAAATCAAATTATTTTTCAGTGTTTCTTAAATAGCAAGTGGGGATACTGCAGAAAGTTAATAAATTTATTATCAGGAAATTTTCCAATACTTCTATTGTCGTTATTGTTGTGACAATTGTGTTTTTTTTTTAAACATTTTTTATTGTGCTTTAAGTGAAAGTCTACAAATCAAGTCAGTCTCTCACAAAAACCCACACACACCCTGCTGCACACTCCCAATCACTCTCCCCCTAATGAGACAGCTCGCTCTCTCCCTACACTCTATCTTTTCCTGTCCTTTTCGCCAGCCTCTAACCCCCTCCGCCCTCCCATCCCCCCTCCAGGCAGGAGATACTAACCCATTCTCAAGTGTCCACCCGATCCAAGAAGCCCACTCGCCACCAGCATCCCTCTCCAACCCATTGTCCAGTCCAATCTATGTCCGAAGAGTTGGCTTTGGGAATGGTTCCTCTCCTGAGCCAACAGAAGGTCTGGGGGCCATGATCACCAGGGTCCTTCCAGTCTCAGTCAGACCATTATGTCTGGTCTTATGAGAATGTGGGGTCTGCATCCCACTGCTCTCCTGCTTCCTCAGGGGTTCTCTGTTGTGTTCCCTGTCAGGGCAGTCATCAGTTGTAGCTGGGCACCGTCTAGTTCTTCTGGTCTCAGGCTGATGTAGTCTCTGGTTCATGTGGCCCTTTCTGTCTCTTGGGCTTATAATCACCTTGTGTCCTTGGTGTTCTTCATTCTCTTTTGATCCAGGTGGGTCGAGACCAATTGATGCATCTTAGATGGCTGCTTGCTAGCATTTAAGACCCCAGATGCCACTCTTCGAAGTGGTATGCAGAATGTTTTCTTAATAGATTTTATTATGCCAATTGTCTTAGATGTCTCCTGAAACCATGGTCCCTAGGCCCCTGCCCCTGCTACACTGGCCTTCAAAGGATTCAGTTTATTCAGGAAACTGCTTTTGGTTTAGTCCAATTGTGCTGACCTCCCCTGTATTGTGTGTTGTCTTTCCCTTCACCTAAAGTAGTTCTTATCTGCTGTCTAATTAGTGAATACCCCTCTCCCACCCTCTCTCCCTCCCCCCTCTCGGAACCACAAAAGAATGTTCTCAGTTTAAACTATTTCTCAAGTTCTTATAATAGTGGTCTTATACAATATTTGTCCTTTTGCAACTGGCTAATTTCACTCAGCATAGTGCCTTCCAGGTTCCTCCATATTATGAAATGTTTCCCAGATTCCTCACTGTACTTTATCGATGCGTAGTATTTCATTGTGTGAATATGCCATAATTTATTTATCTGTTCATCTGTTGATGGGCACCTTGGTTGCTTCCATGTTTTTGCTATTGTAAACAGTGCTGCAATAAACATGGGTGTGCATATATCTGTTCGTGTAAAGGCTCTTATTTCTCTAGGATATATTCCAAGGAGTGGGATTCCTGGATCTTATGGTAGCTCTATTTCTAACTTTTTAAGGAAGCGCCAAATCGATTTCCAAAGTGGTTGTATCATTTGACATTCCCACCAGCAGTGTAGAAGTGTTCCAGTCTCTCCACAGCCTCTCCAACATTTATTATTTTGTGTTTTTTGGATTAATGCCAGCCTTGTTGGAGTGAGATGAAATCTCATTGTAGTTTTGATCTGCATTTCTCTAATGGCTAATGATCGTGAACTTTCCCTCATATACCTGTACAATTGTTTTAATCTGTTAATTCAACTTTTCTTCTGTGGGACTGCCTGGATCACATACCAGTCAATATAAAAGACCTGGCCTCATCCTCCTGAACTTCTTTCTTCATTGGATATTATGCACTTTTCACATCTTTACTCAGATAAAAAACCTGGGAGTCCCCATGGACGGTTCATTAACCACCTTGCCCTCCCCTCATCCCATCAGTCAACAATGTTTTCTATGTTCTACCTTAATAACATCTTTGGAAGCTCTCCAGATAAACTGTCTTCTCTTCTTCGCCATCCCCTTGGCCTTGGTCCTGAGTCTCTCTGTTTCTCCTTTGGTTGGATGCAAGTCCCTAAAATCGCCTCCAAGCCTGTCTCCAAGTCCTCCTTTAAAAATTCCACTTCTCCAAGTCCTCTTTCAAAAATCTCAATCTGATTATTTCCCTTCCCTGCTGAAGTCTCCAGGGGCTCCAGTCAGCAGCAGTCATTTTTAAGCCAATACATGGAACTCTACTTCCCTGCCTCCACCCCTTTTTAGTCAATTATTTAGTTAATGGCACCACCATCCACCCAGATGCTCAAGACAAGAACCTTGGGGTCATCTTTGATTCCCCCTCCTCCCTCACCCTACACAGCCAGTCCATTGGAAAGACCTGTGGCTCAATACGCATCCCAAGTCTTGGGCTCCTCTTTACTCTCCTCACTGGTCTCTCTGCTCCCATTTCTTCTTACAGGCACAGTCTCTTCTCCATATAGGCCCAGAGTAAACTAAAAAAAAAAGTAATTATAATAAGATTATCCTTCTCTTCTGTTTCACAGTTCTCAGGGATTCTCACAGCTCTTTGAATCAAGTCCAACTTTCTTAAAGTGGTCATCTTGATCCTTACCTAATCTTGCCCTAACCTGCTTTTAGAAATTCACCAATATACTTCTCTTGACAAATGGAGACATTATGGCAATTCTGACATGTGTAATGTGAAGTATATTTCATCACTGACAGTGCTCTAGACACAATAGCCTGTCATCCCTCCAGGATGGCTGACTTTGTCTTTTCCTTGGATCTTTGTCCAGCTCTTTACCCTGGAAAGCTCTACCCACCCAACGCTGACATTATCTCTACCTCCAGATGATCACATGACCAGCAAGGTCTCATTCACCAAGTTTCATGCCTGAGAGGCCTCGCCTATGCAACTCGTCTACCTCCCCTCTCTAACTTATTAAGTGATGCCATTTATTTATTTGTAGAGATGTCATTATCTGAAATGGACTCGTTCGCATATGTGTTTATTTATTTTTTGACTATAGCATGTTCAGTAATGCAAGTTTCTCAAGACAGGAAAATTACTTTGTTCTCAGCTATGCTTAGAAGTAGACCTGGTATACATTTAGAACACAAGAAATATTTGCTGAATAATTAAATGAATGATCATTATCAAAGTATTAAAATTTACCAATATAATAGTGAAATTAGTATCTTAATATTTTCATTAATTGAAATTGCCTGATTCTACTGAAACTTAGTCACCTTTCATACCTTTATTGACAATTATTTTTTTCTTACTATGAATAGCCTGTTGACATATTTCCCTATTTTTCAATTAGTCTTTTTTCTTTCTATTACTAATTTGCAGTAATTTATATCTTAAAAATTAGATCATTCTGTATTTAAAACCATCATCCATCTATCAGTGTTTCCTACTGTGGTGGCTTATATAATGCTATGAAGCTGTGAGCTATGCCACTGATATTTCAAATGCCAGTAGAGTCACCCATGGTGGACAGTTTTCAGCAAAGCTTCCAGACTAAGACAGACTAGGAAGAAAGGCCTGGAAATCTACTTCTGAAAATTGTTGTCGTTGTTAGTAACTAGAAAAATAGGCAAAATATCGATGGAAAACAATTGCCAACCAAGCATTCTTTACCAAGGAAAGTTGTTATTCAAAAATGAGGGGGAAATCAAGACATTCCCAAATAAACAGAAGTTCTGGGAATTTTCCACTACCAGACCAGTTCTGCAAGTATTAATTAAGAGAGTTCTCCAAATGGAAAGGAAAGAACATTAAACAAATACTTGAATCTCCACATGAGAAATAAGAGAGAAAGAAAGAGAGAGATCTCCAAAAAATGTAACAACATAGAAAATATAAGAAGCAAGTATATGATATTTTCAGGGAATAGACTCAATACAACAATACAACATCAAGTGTGTAAGAAATAAGTACAAATTAAACCCTACCGGATATAATGTACACAATGATGTCAGTGGAGACTTACCAACAGAAAAGGAGGAGGAAGGAACAAAACAGGAATAGTTTTAGTATGTTAATGTTGTATGCTACTTGTTGTTTGTATGTTAAATGTTGTTGCAATTGCAAGTTATAATGTAATGTAATATTTGTGGTAACCACTAAGAAAACACCTAGAAAAAATACACATAAGTAAAGAAGGAAAAAATCAAAGATGCTCATCAAAAAAACAGCTAAACACAAAAAATAGCATAATAGTGAAAATAAAAAGACAAAGAAGATATAAGACACTCAAAAAACCATTAGTAAAATAAATAAAGTATTTGGTTTTCAGTAATAACCTTAAATGTAAGTGTCTTAGGCTGAGTTCTCTAGAGAAGCAATGAGTAAAGTATATATATATATATATATACAGATAGAGAGAGAGAGAGAGAATTATACGAAGAAAATGGCTCATGTGGTTGTGGAGGCTGGAATGTTCCAAGTTTGTGGGTCTGGATAGAGGCTTCTCCTAATTCACGTAGCCGCAGGGGCTGGGAACCCAAGATTGGCAGGTCAGAGAGCAGGGCTCTTGCTCATAGGCTATGAAGATCAATTAATCCCAAGATTGGCAGGCAAGACTGCAGACAAGCTGCTAGCTGAAGTCCCGAAACCAAAGATTAGATGAACTGGAGCCAGCTAATAGCTAATCTGCAGTTATTACCACAAGCAAAAAGCCCCTGAGCCTTGCCAGAATGTTTGCTTATATTTGGATGCAGGCCACGTGCCCAAGGAAACGCCCTTTCAACTGATTGGCTACTCACAGCAGATTCCATCATGGGGGTGATCACAAATCAAATCTCAACAGGGAACTGATCACAACATTATAGGACTGACAAAACACTGAGAATCCTGGACCAGCCACCAAGTTGACACGCAATCTTAACCATGACAGTCAGTGATCTAAACTCCCTATGTAAAAGACAGGGAATGACAGAACGGATTTAAAACAAAAACAAAAAAACAACCCTTTTGTTGCCTACAAGAAACACACTTTAGACATAAGTGCACAAACAGACTGAAAGTAGAAGGATGGAAAAAATATTTCATGCAGCCAGTAACCAAAAAAAGAACATGGATGGCCATACTGATAACAGATAAAATAGACTGTAAATCAAACTCTATAACAAGAGATTAAAAAAAAAAGGACATTACATAATAATAAAACAGTCAATCCATCAAGAAGACATCACAATTATAAATACATATGCACCTAACACCAATGCTCAAAAATACATGAAACAAATACTGACTAATGTGAAAAGAGAAATAGATAACTCTACAGTTATAGTTGTAGTTGGGGACTTTAACACACCACTCTCAATTCTAGACGGAATTTCTAGTAAGAAGATCAATAAGGACATTGAATAAAGCAATAAGCCAATTTGACCTAAGGGACATATATAGGACACTTATAGGTTCACTATGAGTCGAAATCAACTCGATGGCAATGGGTTTTTTCTACTCATCATCAGAACAATACACCTTTTTCTCCAGTGCACATGGATCATTTTCCACAATAGGCCATATATGAGGCCACAGAAAATGTCTCAGAAATTTAAAAAGACTGAAATCATACAAAGCATCTTCTCTGGCCACAATGGTATGAAGCTGGAAATCAAGAACAGGAAGAATAAGGAAAATAATAATAATTACATTGAAATGAAATAACACACTACTAAAAATCTATTGGGTCATAGAAAAAATCAAAAGTGAAATTAAGAAATACTTAGAATCAAACAAAAATGAAAACACAACATAACAAATCCTTTGGAACACAGTAAAAGCAGTGCTCAGAAGGAAATTCATAACAATAAATGACTACATTAAAAAAGAAGAAATCTCTAAAATCAACAGCCTAAACTGACAACTTGAGCAAATGAAAAAGAAATAGCAAAAGACTAAAGCTACCAGAAGAAAAAAAATAATAAAGAACATAGCAGAAATAAATGAAATAGAAAAACAATAGAAAGACTCAACAAAGACGGAAGTTAGTTCTTTGAAAGGGTCAATAAAATAGACAATCACTGCCAGACTGGCAAAAGAAGAAAAAAGAGAGAGAAGACGAAAATAATCAGAATAAGAAATACTACTACAAAAGACTAAGAGAGACGTGCATAAATGCAAGGAAATTTCCTGTTCATGGATTGGACGACTTAATATAGTGAAAATGTTAATACACCCTAAACGATCTACAGATACAATGCCTTACCGATACATATCCCAACAACATACTTCACTGAAATGGAAAAACTAATGACCAACTTTATATGGAAAGGAAAGAGGCCCTGAATAGCCAAAGCACTACTGAAGAAGAGCAAAGGAGGAGGCCTCACACTCCCTGATATCAAAACATACTATATAGCACTGTAATGAAAACGGCCTCATATAGGTTCAGTGATAGTCACATAGGCCACTGGAATAGAATTGAGAACCCAGAAATAAATCCATACATTTGTGGACAACTCATTTTTGAGAAGGGGTCAAGTCCATTAAATAGGGAAGAAACAGTCTTTTTAAAAAATGGTGCTGGCAAAACTGAATATCCACTTTTAGAAAAATGAAACAAGACCTATACCACACACCATACATAAAAACTAGCTCAAAATGAATCAAAGGCCTAAATGTTAAATCTAAAACTTTAAAGTTCCTGGAAGAAAATTATAGGACCTAATTTTTTTTTTTTTTAAAGTAGGCTAACAAACGTAACAACAAATGCAGAAACAAAAGCAGAACACAAATTAGATCCATTGAGACCTCATAAAAATTAAATGTTTATGCTCATCAAAAGCCTTAATCAAAGACTAAAAAGACAACATACAGACTGGGAAAAAACAGGAAATGACATACGTGATAAGAGTCTAATTTTTAAAGTATATAGAAAACTTCAAAAACTCAACAACAAAAAGACAATCCCAGTTATAAAATGGGCAAAGGACATGAACAGACACTTCACCAAAGAGGACACTCAAGCGGCCAACAAACACATGAAAAGATGTTCACTGTCATTAACCATTAGAGAGATGCAAATCAAAACTACAATGAGTTACAATCTTACCATGTCTAAAATGGCACTGATAAAAAACAAAGAAACAAAGAAATAAAAACCCCAGATAACAACAATTGTTGGTGAGGATGTGGGGAGATTCGAGCCCTTATTCATTGCTGGTGGGACTGTAAAATGCTGCATCGACTACAGAAAACATATGGTGCTTTCTCAGAATACTAGAAATAGAAATACTTTATGATCTAGCCATCCCACTCTTTGGTATATACCCTAGAGATCTAATAAAAGAGACCTGGACAGACATATACAAATCTATGTTCATTGCAGCATTATTAACAGCAGTGAAATAATGGAAATAGCCTAAGTGCCCATTCCAGGATGAATGGATAAGCAAAATGTGGTACATACATACAGTGGAATATTACAAAACTTGTCTGTCAGTTTGCCGTACTACAGTGGCTTGCCTGTGGCTGCGATGCTGGAAGTTATGCCACCAGTATTTCAAATACCAGCAGGGTCACACATGGTGGACAGGTTCCAGTGGAGCTTCCAGACTAAGACAGACTAGGAAGAAGGACTCGGCAATCTACTTCTAGACAAACTGGCCAGTGAAAACCTTATGGATAGCAATTGAACATTGTTTGATATAGTGCAGGAAGGTGAGCCCCTCACACTGGAAGTCTCTCAAAATACAACTATGGAAGAGCTGCCTCCTCAAAGTAGAGTTGACCATAATGACATGGATGGAGTCAAGATTTTGGGACCTTCATTTGCTGATGTGGCATGACTCAAAATGAGAAGAAACAGATGCAAACATCCATTAGTAATAGGAACGAGAATGTACAAAGTATGGATCAAGGAGAACTGGAAATTGTCAAAAATTAAATGGAAGTTGATCAAACATGCAATTAAGTTGCAATGATAATTACTAGTGATTGGAATGAGAAAGTTGGAAACAAAGAAGAAAGATCAGTAATTGGAAAAAATTACTTTGGTGATAGAAAACGCTGAGAGCACATGACAGAATTTTGCAAGACCAATGACTTATTCATTGGAAATATCTTTTTTCAACAACATAAATGATGATTATACACATGCACCTCACCAGATGGAATACAAGGGAATCAAATGCACTACATCTGTGGAAAGAGATGACGGAGAAGCTCAATATCATCACTCAGAACAAGGCTAGCGGCCAATCGAAGAAGGGACCACTAATTGCTCTTACAAAAGTTCAAGTTGAAGCTGAAGAAAATTAAAACAAGACCATGAAAGCCAAAGTATGACCTTGAGTATATCCCATCTGAATTTAGAGACCATCTCAAGAATAAATTGGATACATTGAACACTAATGACCAAAGACTGAAAAATAATGTGGGATGACATCGAGGACATCACACATGAAGAAAGCAAAAGGTCATTAAAAAGACAGGAAAGAAAGAAAAGACCAAAATTGATGTCAGAAGAAACTTTGAAACTTGCTATTGAATGTAGAGTAACTAAAGGATAGAAGAAATGATGAGGTAAAAGAGCTGAAGAGAAGATTTCAAAGGGTAGCTCGAGAAGACAAAATAAAGTATTATAATGAAATGTGCAAAGACCTGGAGTTAGAAAATCAAAAGGGAAAAACACACTCACCATTTCTTAAACTGAAAGAGCTGAAGAAAAAATTCAAGCCTTGAGTTGCTGTTTTCAAGGATTCTATGGGCAAAACAATCAACAGGGCATGAAGCATCAAAAGAAGATGGAAAAATTTACAAAGTCCCTGTACCAAAAGAAATTGGTTTGCAGATTCAACCATTTCAGGAAGTAGCACATGATCAAGAACTGATGGTACGGCAGGAAGAAGTTCAAGCTGCACTGAAGGCATTGGTGAAAAACAAGGTTTCAGGAATTGATGAAATACCAATTGAGATTCTTCAACAAATGGATGCAACACGGGAAGTGCTCACTTGATTATTCCAAGAAATTTGCAAGACAGCTACCTGGTCAATCAACTAGAAGGGATCCATACTCATCCCCATCCCAAAGAAAGGTGATCCAACAGAAGGTGGAAATTATCAAACAATATCATTAATATCACATGCAAGTAAAATTTTCCCAAAAATAATTCAAAAAATGGTTGCAGCAGTACATTGACAGGGAACTGCCAGAAATTCAAGCTGGATTCAGAAGAGAACATGGAATGAGGGATATCATTGCTGATGTCAGATGGATCTTGGCTGAAAGCAGAGAATATCAGAAAGATGTTTACCTGTGTTTTTTGACTATGCAAAGGCATTCGACTGTGTGGATCGTAACAAATTATGGATAATACTTCAAAGAATAGGAATTCCAGAACATATTTAATTGTGCTCATGGGGAACCTGTACGGGGCAGTCGTTCAAACAGAACAAGGAGATACTGCATGGCTTAAAATCAGAAAAGGTATGTGTCGGGGTTATATCATTTCACCATACATATTCCACTAGTATGTGAATCAAGTAACCCGAGAAGCTGAGCTATATGAAGAACTCAGCATCGCCATTGGAAAAAGACTCATTAACAACTTGTGATATGTAGATGACACAACATTGCTTGCTGAATGCAATGAGGACTTGAAGCATTTACTGATGAAGATCAAAGACTACAGTGTTCAGCACAGATTGTAACTCAACATAAAAAAAAACCTCACAACTAGACCAATAAGCAACACCATGATAAATCGAGAAAATGTTGAAGTAGTTACGGTTTTTATTTTACATCAATCCACAATTAACACCCATAGAAGCAGCAGTCAAAAAACCAAATGACACATTGCATTGGGCAAATCTGCTGCAAAAGACCTCTTTAAAGCGTTGAAAAGCAAAGATGTCACTTTTAAGATTAAGTTGCGCCTGACCCAAGCCATGGTATTTTCAATTACCTGTGAAAGTTGGACAATGAATAAGGGAGACAGAAGAAGAACTGATGCTTTTGAATTATGGTGTTGGCCAAGAATATTGAACATACCATGGACTGCCAGAAGAATGAACAAATCTGTTTTAGAAGAAGTACACCTAAAACACTCCTTAGAAGTGAGGATGGCAAGACTTTGACTCACATAAAAAAGACTCACATACTTTGGATATATTATCAGGCGAGACCAGTCCCTGGAGAAGGACATCATGCTTGGTAAATTAGAGGGTCAACAAAAAAGAGGAAGACCCTCAATGAGATGGATTGACAAAATGGCTGGAACAATGGATTCAAGCACAGTAACTACCTATTGCAGGACTGGGAGCATTTTGTTCTGTTGTACATAAGGTCCCTGGGACCCAGAGCTGACTCAACAACACCTAACAACATGTATGCAACCATAAAGAACAATGACAAATCAGTGAAACATAGTATAACATGGATGCATCTGGAGGACATAATGCTAAGTGAAATAAGTCAATCACATGAGGACAAATATATATGATCCCATTTTTATAAGAAGACAAGAATAGGTGTATATAGAGAGCAATGTTCATTGGTAGTTACCAAGGATGGGGGGGTGGGGTGGCCAGAGGAAGTCACTACCTAGATCATAAAAAAAAATTTACTTGTTATTTTAGTAATGGGAAATGTAGCATCAAATGTGGGTGTAATGAGCACAGCTTGAGCAAAGTAAATTATGCCACTAAGAAGTTCACAATAGAAAAGGATGTTTGTGCTAAAGAATATGATATACATAATTTGGCCACAACACCAACAATAACCAAAATATGCATGTATGGTCATATATGTATATGTATAGGCACATATGTGTACAGGTAGGCACAGGTATGTACTCGCATGTGCACAGATAAAAGTACCCTTATGTACATGTAATACAGATATGTGTGTGCATGTATATATGTTCATAGAGGACACAGTTAAAGATATTTCTCAGACATACCAAAATGCTTTTTGAGATTGGTTTTCTGAGTTTGAAGTCTTAGGGCCTTATTCTCATGGGGCAACCCGATCAACTGGCATAATAGATTTCCCAAAGTTTATGTTCCACATTCTTGCGAGGTGAGTAGTGTCTGGGGTCTTAAAAGCTTGTGAGCAGAAACCAAAGATACTAACTATTGGTCTCTACTCACTAGGAGCAAAAGAGAAAGAAGGAAACCAAAGCCTCAGAGAAGAAACTATTCTACAGGGCTAACAGCCTACTCGAGCCATGGCCTCATTTACCCTTAGACCAGAAGAGCTAGATGGTGCCCAGATACCACTACCGATCTTTCTGATCAGGGTCATGATCGATGGACCCTGAAAGAACTGGACAAAAAAGCAAAACAGAACTCAAATTCTTAAAAAGTCCAGACTTACTGGACCAGTTGAGCCTAGGATGCCTTCAGACTATTGCCTCTTTAAACCTTGAATCCAAACTATATCCTGAGGTCAACTTTTAGAGAAAAAACAGACAAAAATAAAGGATATTACCTGTGAGTATGGTGCTCCATAAAAAAACTATATGAGACCAAAATGTCAACAATTATTCTACAGCAAAGATGAGAAGATAAGGGGGTAGGGAAACTAGAGTACTAGAAATGGAACACCCAGAATGGAATTAAAGAGAATGTTGATACACTGTAAAAAATGCAACTAATGTCCCTGAACAATTTGTGCAGAGATTGTCAAATGGGAACTTAATTTGCTGTGTAAAATAAACTCTCACAGAAAACATGATATAATATTATTTTAAAAAATGGAAAGAAGAATAAAGGAGCACATATTTACCAAGGCATTTACATACTCTCTCTAGGCTACAGGACTTCCAAGTGGAGGAGGAGTTTACAGGACACGGTGAGGGTGAGAGAGCAGTCGGGTAAGCCCAGACTGAGGGCGCTCTGCAGGCCAAGTGGCTCTTCAACAGACAGGAGTATGGAAGGAAAGGGGCGGGTACAGGCAGCTGTTTCAGATTAAAGGAGATTTAAGACACTTAAGAGATGTAACAAACACATACAATTAATAGACTTTCAAAAACCCCAATTCAAGCAAACACACAAGGACTTATTTGGACAATTAGGGAGACACGAAAATGGTCTGGATAGCAGATGATGCCATCCAGGTGAGCAACGCTGGCCTCACTCTGCTCCTGCTCTGTCACTAGCTGAGTCTCCTGTCAGCCTGCGGAAGGGGCAGGGGAGCCTGTGGCAGTGGCCCATGCAAACTCACCCGGCACAGCAGAGACAAGAGAGTATGACTCTGAAAAGACAGATAGATGAAGCCAGGCAGTGGGCTCCGGGCTTGGTACATCTCTATGTTGTGTATGTCTGAAAATATTTATAATAAATGACTTGATTAAGAAAAAAAAAAGTGTGTTTTCTGCTTTTGCAGGAGAAAGATTAATATGTAGTTTCTCATGGTGTTGCTAATTGTTATGGAGTCAGGGCTGACTCATGGCAACCTTATGTATAACAGAATGAAGCGTCCCGTGAACCCACGCTATCTTCATGATCGTTGGTGTGCTGGAGTCCATTGCTGTGGCTACTGTGTGAATCCATCTCCTTAAGGGTTTCCGTCATTTTTGCTGACCCCATACTAGACATGATGCTCTTTTCTAGAGACTGGTCTTTCCTGATATGCACAAAGTAAGGGAGCTGAAGTCTCCTCATCCTTGCTTCTAAGGAGAATTCTGTATTTCTTCTAAGACTAATTTGTTCCTTTCTTCTGGCAGTCCACCTGAACCGAACTAAAACTGTTGCCCTTGAGTTCATTCTGATTCATGTTGCTGTTGTTGTTAGGTGCCGTTGAGTTGGTTCCGACTCATAGAGACCCTATGGACAACAGAACGAAACATTGCCCGGTCCTGAACCATCCTCTCAATCATTATGCTTGAGCTCACTGTTGCAGCCACTGTCAATTCACCACTGTCAATTCTTCCTCTTTTCCGCTGACCCTGTACTCTGCAAGCATGATGTCCTTCTCCAGGGACTGATCCCTCCTGAAAACATGTCCAAAGTATTTAAGATGCAGTCTCGCCATCCTTGCTTCTAAGGAGCATTCTGGTTGTACTTCTTCTAAGATCTGTTCGTTCTTCTGGCAGTCCCTGGTATATTCAATATTCTTCACCAACACCACAATTCAAAGGCATCAATTCTTCTTTGGTCTTCCTTATTCATCGTCCAGCTTTCACATGCATATGATGTGATTGAAAATACCATGGCTTGGGTCAGGTGCACCTTAGTCTTCAAGGTGACATTTTGCCCTTCAACACTTTAAAGAGATCCTTTGCAGCAGATTTACCAAATGCAATGCATCTTTTGATTTCTTGACTGCTGCTTCCATGGCTGTTGATTGTAGATCCATGTAAAATGAAACCCTTGACAACTTCAATCTTTTCTCCATTTATCATGATGTTGCTCATTGGTCCAGTTGTGAGGATTTTTGTTTTCTTTATGTTGAGGTGCAATCCATACTGAAGGCTGTGGTCTTCGATCTTCATTAGTAAGTGCTTCAAGTCCTCTTCACTTTCAGCAAGCAAGGTTGTGTCATCTGCATAATGCAGGTTGTTAGAGGGCCTTCCTCCAATCCTGATGCCCCATTCTCCTTCATATACTCCAGTTTCTCGTATTATTTGCTCAGCATACAGATTGAATGGTATGGTGAAAGAATACAGCCCTGACGCACACCTTTCCTGACTTTAAACCAATCAGTATCCCCTTGTTCTGTCTGAACAGCTGCCTCTTGATCTAGGTTCCTCATGAGCACAATTAAGTGTCCTGGAATTCCCATTCTTCACAATGTTATCCATAATTTGTTATGAGCCACACAGTCGAATGCCTTTGCATAGTCAATAAAACACAGGTAAACATCCTTCTGATAGTCTCTGCTTTCAGCCAGGATCCACCTGACATCAGCAATGATATCCCTGGTTCCACGTCCTCTTTTGAACCTGGCCTGAATTTCTGGTAGTTCACTGTGGATATACTGCTGCAGCCATTTTTGAATGATCTTCAGCAAAATTTTGCTTGTTTGTGATATTAATGATATTGTTCTATAATTTCCACATTTGGTTGGATCACCTTTCTTGGGAACAGGCATAAATATGGATCTATTCCAATGAGTTGGCGAGGAAGCTGTCTTCCATATTTCTTGGCATAGACAAGTGAGCACCTTCAGCACTGCATCTGTTTGTTGAAACATCTCAATTGATACTCCATCAGCTCCTGGAGCCTTGTTTTTCACCACTGACTTCAGAGCAGCTTGGACTTGTTCCCTCAGTACCATCGGTTCCTGATCATACGCCACCTCTTGAAATGGTTGAACATCGACTAATTCTTTTTGGCATAATGACTCTGTGTATTCCTTCCATCTTCTTTTGAAGCTTCTTGTGTCATTTAATATCTTCCCCATAGAATCCTTCACTATTGCAACTTGAGGTTTGAATTTTTTCTTCAGTTCTTTCAGCTTGAGAAAGCTGAGCATGTTCTTCCCTTTTGGTTTTCCATCTCCAGTTCTTTGCACATGTCATTATAATACTTTGTCTTCTCGAGCTGCCCTTTGAAATCTTCTGTTCAGTTCTTTTACTTCATCAATTCTTCCTTTCGCTTTAGCTGCTTGATGTTCGAGAGCAAGTTTCAGAGTCTCCTCTGACATCCACCTTGGTCTTTTCTTTCTTTCCTGTCTTTTCAATGACCTCTTGCTTTCTTCATATATGATATCCTTGATGTCATTCCACAACTCGTCTGGTCTTCGGTCACTAGTGTTCAGTGCGTCCAATTCATAGGAACCCTATAACAGGACAGAGAAGAATTGCCCCATAGGGTTTCCAAGCATCGCTTGGTGGATTTGAACTGCTGACCTTTTGGTTGGCAGCTGTAGCTCTTAACCATTATGCCACTGGGGTTACCTGGCAGTCTACAATATATTTAATATTCTTTGCCAACACCTAACAATTTCAACGTGTCGATTCTTCTTCTGTTTTCCTTTTTTCATTGTCCAGCTTTCCCATGCATATGAGGCAATTGAAAATACCATGCTTGGGTCAGACACACCTTAGTCATCAAAGTGACACTTTGCTGTCAAAACTTTAAAGAGGTCTTGTGCAGAATTGCCTAATGCAAATCAAGCTTACTGACTGAGTTATTCAAATCCTCTTTATTTTTACTTATATCTGAATATGTCATATGTTGAATTCCAAGAAAACTATGTTAAAATCTCTTGTCTATATTTTTAGAATTATAAATTTCTTCTTATTTTCATAGTTTTTGTTTTTTATGATTTGAATCTATAAAGTCTCATGAATACTGTATCTTCTTGGTATATTACTTCTTTTATTATTATCAAGTACTTGCTGTCTTCAAGCCTTTTACTTGAATTCTATTTGCCTGGCATTAGCTATACCTGCTTCATTTGTATATATATAGTTTATTTGCAGTCTATCTTGCCATTTTGTTTGTTTGGCCTCACTTTTTGTCTGGCCTTCACTGCCAGGCCTTGCTCTCAGCAGGACTAGCAGGCTCTTCTCTCAGCCATGCTAGCCTCCCCTGGACCTCTGCCCTGCTTGGCCAAGTGTTATAGCTCTTTGCCCCAATGATAAGTGCCCAGAGGCAGGAGCAAACCTACTGCCCGGAGGCACTCAACTCTCTTGCTCCATGGGCCAGCAAGCCCACCTGAGCTGCCTCCTTACTGGGCCAGCAAGCCCACCACAGCCGCCTCACTTAATGGGCCAAGAAGCCCGCTGCAGCCTTCTCAGACCAGAGCCTTGATTCCCACTGCTTGTGCTGCTCATGCTGCTACTGCTGCTGTCCCATGCCAGCCGGGAACCCGGGACCAAAGGATATACTCTGCTCCAAGTTCTTCTTCCTGTTGGTAGTGACGTTCTCTCAGTCTCTGTGGGATTGGGTCCCACTAAGACCATGAGCAGACCAGTCCCCTTGGTGGGCCACAGTCACCTACTTTGCTTAGTAACTGACCAATCCTCATAAGGGTTTTATGTACCTTATTTGCATAGTAAATTATCCAATCCCTGTAAGGTTCTTATGCACGTTATTTGCAGAGTGAACTGTCCAATTCCTTTGCAAGATTGTGACATAGCAAATCATCTTGCTGAAACTACCAACCCAAGGCCAGAAAGGCCATATATAAAGAGAAACCTGTTGCAGTACAATATCCCACACACAATATCGCAAATCAAACAATTTGACATAATGTGTAATGCCAGCTTTGTCAGCCTCATATGCTCCAACATATTGCCACAGACAGATTTTCTTTACCCAAAATATCCTGGTACTTATGTGTTCCAAAGATAAGGCCACTTAGTCTTTGCAACTCGTCTAGTTTACAGATTTTGACCAATCTTTGTCCAGGCCATGTCATGATTAACTCCAGTCGCCAAATCCCTCTTACTGTTTTTCCCCTAGCTCCCCCATTTAGACAATACAGAGATTTTTTAGGCGGTACCCACATGTTGTAGGGTCAACACGTTTCCCTGGAAGCCTTTTGCTGGAGGCTTTGACACTTATTTTATGGCTTTTCCTTAAATGTTAGATAATTGTTGGTTGTATAAATATTTGCATCGGGTCAGTTCTGACTTATGGCGACCCCATGTGTGTCAGAGGAGAACTGTGCCCCACAGGGTCTTCAGTGGCTGATTTTTTGGAAACAGATTGCCAAGCCTTTCTTCTGAGGCACCTTTGGATGGACTTGAACCTCCAACCTTTTGGTTAGCTGCCGAGCATGTTAACTGTTTGTGCCACTCAGGTATTCCACTTGGTTTTGTGTTCTTCTCATATTTAAACTCTCCTATTAACCCATTTTTAAATAATGCTCCTCTCTGTCCCATCTGCTTCCAGTGCTGCTATGTGTAGGTGGGACATTTTGCTGGCCATATTGTGAGCTAGAGCTCCCCGCCCCCCTCCTGTGCACCAACAGCACTCATAACTTCCCATCTCTTTAGGCCAGGGCTCCCCCACGTTGAGCAAACCCTTTGCTGATTACTGCTCAGCACAAGCCAGGCAAGGAATTGTGGGGCTGTCCTTCCGGCTGCATGAGAGTCTGGAACCTCATAAATTCATTTTTTGTTTTGTGGCAGAACCCTTCCCCCTGCTTTGGACTGTATTCCCCCTTTCACCCAATTTTATTTTATTTTTTCTCATTTCCTTTTTTATTGTCCTTTAGGCGAAATTTTACAGCTCAAGTTAATTTCTCATTCAAAATTTATATACATATTGTTTTGTGATACTGGTTGCAATCCCCGCAATATGACAGCACACTGCCCCTTTCCACCCTGGGTTCCCTGTGTCCATTTGGCCAATTCCTGTCCCTTCCTGCCTTCTCATCCCGCTTTTGGACAGGAGCTGCCCATGTGGTCTCTGTATGTGATCAAACTAAGAAGCAAATTCCTCACACATATTATTTTTTGTTTTATAGTATGTCTAATTTTTGTCTGAAGAGTAGGTTTTGGGAACGGTTTCAGTTCTGGATTAAGAGTGTGTCTGGGGGCCATAGTCTTGGAGGTTTCTCCAGTCTCTGTCAGACCATTAAGTCTGGTCTTTTTATGTGAATTTGAGTTCTGTTCTACATTTTTCTTCTGCTCTGTTCAGGACTTTCTGTTTTGTTTCCTGTCAGGACTGTCACTGATAGTAGCTGGGCGCCATCTAATTCTTCCATTCTCAGACTGGTAGAGTCTCTGATTTATGTGGACTTTTAGTGTTTTTGGCAAATATTGCCCTTGTGTCTTTGGTTTTCTTCAATCTCCTTTGCTCCAAGTAGTATAGGACCAACTGGTGTATCTTAGATGGCCGCTGTCAAGCTTTTAAGATCCCAGAAGCTACTCACCAAAGTGGGATGTAGAACATTTTCTTAATCAACTATGTTACACTAGTTGGCCTAGATGTCTCCTGAAACTATGGTTCCCAGACCCCAGCCCCAGCTACTCTCTCCCTCAAAGTGTTTGGATGTGTCCAGGAAACTCCTTTGCTTTTGCTTTGGTCCAGTTGTGCTGACTTCCCCTGTATTGAGTGTTGTCCTTCTCTTCACCCAAGTTGATCCTTGTCTATTATCTAGTAGTGAATTCCTCTTCCCCTCCCTCCCCACTCTCGTAACTACCAAAGAATGCTTTTTTCTGTGTTTAAACCCTTTCTTGAGTTCTTATAATAGAGGTCTCATACAATATTTGTCCTTTTGTGACTGACTTTTTTCACTCAGCGTAATGCCCTCCAGACTCATCCATGTAATGCATCCAATTTTATTAATCTCCCATTCTACTAGGATTCCTGAAATTTTCAGGTCCATGGAGATTACACATCTTGTTTTCTAACACTCTTATGAATCTTAAAAAAAAAAATCTGTATTGCCATTTTTAGATTTGAGGGCAGGGCTTGGAGGCTGGAGCACATCTTGATATAGTGTCCTAGATTGAACTGTTCTTTTTTGCATTCTGTTCCCTCTGCCTGAAATGTCCTTCAGTTGCCAACTTCTGTTCATACTTCAAAACCCATCGCAGGAGAGACTCTTCTAGAAAACCTTTGTTAATTTCTCCAGATGGATTCAACTTCTACTCTATGCTATGGATTCAACCTCTTGACTCTGTTGCAACTTGAAACACCATAAATTTTTTTTTTTTAATTCACCCCATGTTATTAGAGTACATTTATTTGTACATTTATTTGACTTTTTTCATATCAGATAGTATATTCCTGAGTATAATGTCTGGATCATGTTTGTTTTCTTTATATTTGCACAATATCTGGCTCACAGGGAAGAAGCTTAGTGGCACAATGGTTAAGTACGTGGCTGCTAATGTAAAAGTTAGCAGTATGAGCTCACCTAGCAGCTCCGTGGGAGAAAGACCTGACAATCCGCTTCCCAAAAGGTTACAGCCAAGAAAACCCTATGCGGCATTTCTACCCTGTCACATGGAGTCACTGTGAGTCGGAATTGACTCAAAGGCACACAACAACAACAGCTCACAGGGAATGCTCAATAAGTATCTGTTTAATCTAAATTTGAAGTCTTCGACACTCTCTCTTCCCACCCCATATTCTGGCATGGGGAGGAAGCAGTCATTTGCTTGGTGTCACCATCCTGTACACTGCCAAATGGTCTGACATCTTGGGAAATTGTCACTTTATTTTGAGTGTACAATCCAACCCCAAATCTTCTCTCTGCTCTTCCATCCCATTCCTATTATTTGATATAAAGGGCAGGGGCTGCTTCAGTTCTTTATAAGAAAAGAAGACATATTGTTTTCCTTATAGAATAGTCAGCTTCCTTTTTAAAGGTAAAAATATCTGCTGAAAATTTATATAACACATTCCACCCTCTCTCCCTCTCCCTCTCCCTTTGTCTCCTCTCTCTGCTTCCCTCCCAATCATGGAAATATTAAGAAACAAGAGAACATCCAAAGAAAAAGCATTTTGAGTAGTATCCTGATTTGTCCTTATCTGCAATATATATGCAAGCCAGACTGACTTGATAAACATAGACAGCCCACCTGACTTCAAAAAACAAACAAATAAGTATACAGGCAGATATTGATTTCCCTGTGGAAATTTTACAGGGGAGTTAAGTTATGGAGTGTACACAGACCTGAAATTGTCATGCAAACTGGGTTGTCAGGGATTTCAGTGCCTATATGTGGGTTGAGTCAACCAGTTCAAATAAGAAAAGCCTCAGACTTTGGGTAGATATTTGAATTAAAGCAGCTGGAAAGTTAGAGAGTTGAGACGTTTTCTGCTTTACTGTATCCATATGCATCCACAATTTCTGGTTGCTTTTGCCTTAAACAAGAGAAATGTACAAGCAGCTATGAAAATGACTGCTAATTGTGTCTGGATCTGATTGAGGACAGAATGGCACACACCTTATTAGACCTATCCTGAGGGGAGAATTTGAGACAGGTAGTTCAAGTGGACCCCTGTTGGCACAGTGGTTAAGAACTCAGCTGCTAACCAAAAGGTCAGCAGTTTGAACCCACCAGCTGCTCCTTGGAAACCCTATAGGGCAGTTCTACTCTTTCCTATAGGGTCCCTATGAGTCAGAATTGACAGTAACAGGTGTGGTTTTCTTGTTTTTTAGTTCACTTGGGAGGCAGCTGCAGAAAACATTGGAAGGTGAGTGAGGAATGGAAGGCAGCCATTACGGGGGATATTATCATGCAAATATCCACTATGGGAACCGGCGCTTAATCCCACTGAAGACCTCTGGGAACAGTACAGAACATATGCCTCCAAGTTATCCCACCTGAGGAGCAATGGAGTTGGGGTACTTATCCACCAAGTCCTGTCAGCCATTGGTTGAGGGCTGCTTCAAGTGGTTATCAAGTCTCTAGAATTCTGTTCTGCCATACCATACAACCAGAATTCTCTTTAGAAGTGAGGATGACAAGGCTCTGGTTTGCTTATGTTGGACAAGTCTTCAGGAAAGACCAATTGCTGGAAAAGGACATCATATTTGGTAAAGTAAAAAGGGTCAGCAAAAATGAGGGAAACCCTCCATGAGATGGATTGACACAGTAGCCACAACAATGGACTCAAACACACCAACGATCATGAAGATACCGTAGGACTGGCAGTGTTTTGTTCTGTTGTACATAAGGTCACCATGAGTCAGAGCCAACTTGATGGCACTCACAACAACACACCATGAGTCAGAGCCAACTCGATGGCACTCACAACAACACACCATGAGTCAGAGCCAACTCGATGGCACTCACAACAACACACCATGAGTCAGAGCCAACTCGATGGCACTCACAACAACACACCATGCCATGTGGGTACTGGGCTCCAGGAGTTAGAGAAAGACCCCAGTGCTGCAGCTGGGAGACCAGCCAGCATAAGAACTGAGGGTCAGGGGATGGCAGCAACCAAATGTGGTTTACCATTGTTTCTCCATTCAGACTGATTTTTATCATTTGGAGAAATCTAGAGGGGAAAAACCCCAATAATTCATTGCTTATGGATTTGTTATCTTGAAACTTTTATGCCCAACTTGTGAGAAACAGTCATTTTCTTCCTTTCAGCTATTCAACTTAAATTATTCATGCATTTATCCAACAAACTTTCTGTTCAGCAAATTTTCTTTTTAAAGTAAACTTCTTCAGGTAGAGAGAGAGCTCAAGATGAATGATCTGTGGAGAACGTGAGTAATTGAGAAAGGTTTGAAAGTAAGGTAGCAGGAACAACATTGGATTAGGACTCAGGATTCTTGCATTTTTCCCCCTACTTTGCTTCTCTCTGTGCTACTGTTGATAAATGGCTTCTCCTTCTGGCCTCAACCTTCTCATCCATAGAGTGAATGGGTTGTATGGCCAGCTTTCAAACTACTTGTTGGAATATACCACATAAGTACCCTTCTATGCATGAAATTCTCTCTTAAACTTTTGCAATTTCTCAAATTTGGGAAGGGCTTTCCCCTCTCAAGTGCAAAATCTGAGTGTATCAACACCATAACATTAACAGATGAGGATGTCTCATGAAACAATCAGAAACCAACATTATTATCCAAAGGTCTCAACTCGTGGAATAAAAATGCGTTGTCCAAATGTTGCTTGCATTTTCTGATCTATGTCTCTTCAGGGAGACCATACAAAGCATCTGGCAGTGCTTATCTTAATACAAGCTGGAATAAAGCCCCACAGCAGCATTCATCTTCAACTGGGGTGCACTTGAACCCTCAGCTGGAGCAGTGGGCTCTCCCCACTCTGGGGTCCAAGCCTGACATGAGTACCCTCGAAGAGAGGTCAGAGACTGAGAGCCCTCAGTTTGGGGGCCCTACCCTCTAAGGGCTTCTCACTGATATGAAAGAGATGAGATGGGGGAACAGAAGTTAACATTTCTAAAGCATTTACCCTTGGCCACACCGTCTTACAAATTTGTTCCTTTTATCAGTGAGAAAAGAACACCGTATCGTAATTTTAACAGTGACAATCTTAGTTAGATAGAGGGGTTGCATGTGCCAGGCATTGTGTGGTTGGTCGTTGTGGTTGTAATTGTAACCCACAGGCACCCCATCCAAGGGACACCACCAGGTATAACTGACATTGTTTCATTTTTATTTTTTATAAATATATTAAAATGTTTATATTTTTATTATAATATTATCAATTCCCAAGTTAAATATTTGTTATGGGAATTTTCCAGCAGATGTCAATAGTTGCCATACTCTAATGAAGTCAATATATTACAGTATATTATAACATTCTGACAATGGAAGTAAAGTAACTTTACTTCTTAACTTAAGGAATTAGTTCAATATGAAAATGGCCTCGTTAATCTAACATCTAAACTAACCCATGCTTCTAAGTAAGGAGTTGAATCTGTAACTAACTCATGGGTAAGGACCTTCAAATTTCAAATAAAAAAAATTCTCACTGGTATCAGTATAGTGCTAATATTTAATATTCTTATTGAAGTTCATATCCCCTGTTGTTTTTTATGGTACCAGAATGAAATTGCTGGGTCCCCATTTTAAACTGACAATTATTTTCATTATAACATGAATCCCATGTAATAACTAATATCTATTTATCATTACTAATCCATAAAATAAGAATTACATAAATAAAATTTTTAAAATTTGTTGTTACAGAAAATAATCGATACTGAAGTTCAGTGAAACGTTGATGTGGAAATTATTTCAAAATGTTATCAATTCTAAGATAAAATCTTCAGCTATTACAAAATTTATCCCAAGATATGAAAATAATTATATAAAATTTTTAAAAGATTAAAATCTTTTAATTAAAAAAATCATTTAAAAATTACTACAGTCAGAAAAAGAGAAGAAAAATTATTAAAGGGAAAAAAAGAAAATTTTGGATTGTTGAATTAGGTTTTATAGAAAGTAGATGAGATGTCAGAAAGAAAAGGGCACTAGAGCTAGTGTTTTGAGCAAACTTTAGCCCAGCTCCTTCACGTGTAGAGCAGGATATGAATGTGTCTTCTATTTCCACGAGACCAAGCTAATGAATTTCTAGAAAAACTGGAAAAGAAGGGCCCAAAGAATTCGTTAAACCAAATACACTTTCTGCCAAATCAGGAAATGGCTACGTAACCCAAATATAAAGAGAGGGACACTCCTCTCGAAAATATTCCGCCACAAGAAGGCATTTTGGTTTTCCAGAAGGCAGTGCAGGTAGGACACTTCCAGAGACTTAGTACATATGACTGCTTCCCAGAGGTGGGAAAAATCACTGCCATTTGGGTTCTTTATAATCCTCAACAGATTCAAGTATTTTGCCTATTTTGCAAACCATAGGAGAAGGAAGAAAATAACTGAAGAGTAAGGATATGGACAAAGACTGATGCAGGCCTGACAGTAGCCTGAGTGGACACCTCGGTGGGCTCACACTTCCAATCTTTCAGTTGGTGGCCAAACAGGTCAACCATTTGCATGACCCAGGGACTCCATTAAACAACACAGGTCTTTGTGATCAGAACATGGATACCCTTTCGGATCTCAGCCTCAGAGACAACTACTCCAAACTGACCGAAGAAATAGTATTTGGTTTCACAGTTTTTTCATCAATATCCCTATGTGTATGACTGTTATTTCATGAAATAATTGTTTAACAAAAACGAAATATTTTTGTCTACATAGTTCTGTATTCACTTAATAAAATACCTTAGACATTTTTTCCATTTTAGGTTATATAGATACATCTTATTGCTTTTAACAGATGTACAGTGTATAAAATACAGCTATTTCAACAATCTTTTTTGGAAGGATGTTTCTAACTTCGCTATTTCAAATAAAGCTGCAGTGACAATCCTTAAACAGATCTTTGCAAAACTGTCCCTGTTTCTGTAAACACATGGAAGTAGAATTATTAAGTAAAAAGAATATGGCCATTTTAAATTTTAATAATTTATGTCTTCAAGAAGGTTGTGCTTATTTACTCCATGATGGCCAGCTGTGTTTGAGGCTGCTTGGAAAGATTGCTTTAGAAGCTGAAAATGTCCTCACTGTCATGGAATGGAGAAAGGTGACTTTTTTTGATTTGAACCCCCAGAATTGTGTCTTCTTTACACGTTGCCTAACACGCTGGAAGCAAGCGGCCTTTCGAACTACCTAGGTGTGACTTGTAATTTGCCCTATTCAAGTGTTGCCAGCCATTAAATACTCTCCACGTTGAGAGCTATTTCAAGTTTGAAAGACAAATGGTTTCTGAAGCTCCAAGTGCCCATGCAGTGGTCAGGGCACAGCACGTCTTCGGGAGGGGGAGCCCAGACAGTCCTGAGGAACAGCCCCCGAGGTTGTTGGAGCCAGATACTGGGGTCAATTGGTTGGCATTTTCCTGGCCTCTCCCTGCCCCCATTGCCTCATCTGTAAAATGTGGATGATAATAATATCTACTTCCTAGAATTTTGGGAGGCTTAAAATGAACTTGGCATATGGGAAGTACTTAGTCAGTGGCAGCTAGAAAGCATCATAAAGTATCCTTCCTTCTCTGTAGACTTAAATAACAAATGTGGGCTGACTTTTAGAGAAAAAAATCACCTATTTTTAACTTGGTTTCATCTGCCAGACCATGAAGGGTTGGAGGAGAGGCCCTGCCTCTCTCAGAGTCTCATAGGCTTAGGGATCGCAGGCTGGCTCTGTGAAAATTGTGCCTTAACAGGGCTCTATTTTAGTTTTCCATCCTCTCTTCTCTTCCAGCTACTCTCTTCTCTCCTCTTGAAACCCCTGTCTTACTCCCTTACCTCTCCCCTACTCCCTGGTCATTTTCTCCTTAAGCATGTTGTTTTTTACCCCTGCTTGAGCCTCATTTCCATGGAGTGGAGGAGTGGTCATGTGTAAATGACATCTAGACCCCAAATGTGGGGTCACGATAGTGGAATATTGGGAGGAATGAGCGTAATGGGGGATGGCCCCCTTCATCCCCAAACCCCAGTGCCGTAGAGTCGATTCTGACTCATAGCACCCCAGATAAAAAGCAAAACTCATCTCAACGAATCTGAGCTGAAGGCAGCAGCAATTCCTATGGTTTGGACAGTCTCAGGGCCAGACAGGCTGTCTTTCTACAAATTGCATTGGTTTCTGCTTTCCTGTATTAATAAATTCTGCTGCTTCCTAACAAAGGGAAAAATCTGGCTTCTGGTAGAACGTTTGGAATATTTATTTTTTAAATACAAATTGCCGGGGTGTTTCTCCTTATCCAACCCCTCCCCACCCCCTCACTTGGGCAGCCACTAAGCCAGCTCTGTCTCCTTCTGTTTGATATTCAAAGCACAAGAATAGTGGCCATGAATATCAGCTAAGAAAGGGTGAGGGGATTTTAGGTGGAATATCTTAACCCCAGAAGTGTGGCCTAAGCCAGGGTGGTCACATTATTTGTTTAGTAGGCTGGGCTGGGGATAGGAAACCAGGGACTAAAATGCTGTAACAGCCTGGATTTGAGGAATTGAATATATTTCTCACTTGGTTCGAACTCAGGAAACTTCCATTTTCATCTCATATCTTGTTTACGTGGTCAGGTGGGGTTGGGAAGTGGAATATGTTGGAAAGATAATTCTCCTGCCCCAGGTTCAGAATTACCCACAGCAGCCTGGCTAGGGGAAATGGGATCTTGCACCCCTCTCCTGCCAAGAAAGGGACTGCTGCTTCTCAGCATGCTCACCTTACTCTCCTGCTGTTATGTTATTCACCAGAAATGAATGAACAAGTGAGAAACAGCACAGGTAATTTTTTTAAATGTATCCTTTTTTGTAAGAACAGCATGTTGTTGTGTTGTTAGGTGCTGTCGAGTTGGTTCCAACTCATAGTGACCCTATGTACAACAGAACGAAACACTACTAGGTCCTACACCGTTCTCACTATCGTTATGTTTGAGCCCATTGTTGCAGCCACTCTGTCACTCCATCTTTTTGAGGGTCTTCCTCTTTTTTGCTGACCCTCTGCTTTACCAAGCATGATATCCTTCTCCTGGGACTGGTCCCTCCTGATAACATGTCCAAAGTATGTGCGATGAAGTCTCACCATTCTCACTTCTAAGGAGCATTCTGGGTGTACTTCTTCCAAGAGAGATTTGTTAGGTTTTCTGGTATATTGAATATTCTTCGCCAACAACATGATTCAAAGGCATTGATTCTCCTTTGGTCTTCCTTATTCAGTGTCCAGCTTTCCCTCAGTTATTTCCGGAAAGTTCAGGGTGGGCAGAGGACACTTCATTCTCAAGTGAGCAATAAAATGGTAGCAGTTGGTAGTAACACTATGGATAATTTTTAAAGCCTAGTAAACTGATGAAATAATTAAGAAGAAACTATTTTGGGGGGATTTAGCATGTGAAGGTGGGTGGCCCCCTGTGGGCCCTCCCTGGAGCTTTACCACAGAGGAGATGACTGATCCAGGCATCTGGTGCCTGACCAGAAACGCCCACCGCAGCCGGTCTCTGCCACCAAGAGCAGGCCGGTTGGTGTGCACAGGTCTCATCTAAAGACACCAACGTGGGGCCTGGCCTAGACTAAATGGAACTGAGGTGGGAACCGCTGACCCTGTAACTGGACGACTTAGTTGGTGTCCAAACTCCCACACAGAATGGCGATGCAGCATAAGTTTCCCTGACTGACTGCAGTTCAGCAGGGTCGCCTTCACGGTGGGAGAACCGAGCCCTACCGGACCCGGGGCCCAGCTGCGTGATTCTGCTGTGTAAACACAGCACAGACAACGACGATCAAACATCCAGGTCGCCCTGTGACCGTTGTTGGAATATAGACGCGCAATAGGCCCCGTTTCCAACTGCCCCCACACTTCTCTCCTTGCCCTCTTTCCCTGCCTTCCCTCCCACATCGGGTGCTACCTTCACAGCGTCCTCTCATAGGACACATCGGGCCTGGGTGGCCTTTTTGTTTTCCCAACAAGCGGGGTTCCCTGTACCCCAACTAGTCAAATGCCTGGAATGGGCACGGCCTCAGCAGAGGCAGCCCCTCTATACCTGCCTGGTCACTGGGCAAATAGTCCTTCGTTCCTCCCCATGAGAAACTCTGGCTTAAAATAAGGGGCGGGGGGGGGGCGCTGGGGGCCGGCTTGCCTCCCTGCGGATCTCCACACTCGTCTCTGACTCCTGATACTCGGCTCCTCTCTTGGAGGCCTTGGGTTAATAGAAACTCAGAACGCAGATTCACAGCCCTGCTCTTAGGTGTTCAAGGATGCTTGCTGGGAAGCCCGCAGCATCAATCACCGTCTGCCGGCTACTTGAGAAGCTGGTGATCAACTGGCTGAGCCGAGCCCTCGCCACCGCCCACTCGCTGCAATTCAATTAGTCCTGGACAGAGGAGGCGTTATTATTCATACACGGCCGATTGTTCCCAGAGTAAACAGAGCTGGGATGAGGTCTCTGATCCTCCCAGTGCCTTTAGCTGGGACACAAAAGAGAAAAAGTCCGGGACACCAGGGTGGAACATTTGCAAGCGTCCAATCAGATCTTGTTGATTTCATTTTTTTTTTTCCTTTCTTTTTTTTTCAGCCCTCACAGATAAATAAGTGTCCTGTGTGTGCATCCCCGGAACCAGCAGGGCCATTTGATTCCTTTATTGCTGACAATGCCAGAAAGTCGCTCCCCACCGAGGAACCCTCTGTTCCCCGGGCGCTTTATAATGAATGACGTCTCACAAAAACTGGGAGTGGATCCTTTAAAGGGTCTGAGCAATACCGTTAGAAAATAACAGACCAGTAACTTACCAATTAGCAATACATAATCCCTGCAGACATAAAGGGTGACATTTGTATGTTGTAAAGTGTTAACCAAATTAGCCCTGGCCCGGCCAGCGCCCATCTGTTTATCAGCTTTGCCGAGTTCAAGCAAACCCAAGATAAATGCCAGTTTTCTTTGGGTCAACTTTACAGCCACGCCGAAACTGCCAAAGCACACAGGAGAAGGAAAAGCTGAGGGTGTTCTCATTGACAGAAAAGCCAGTTTTGCAGGATGGACTTAGGCAGGAGCCTGTAACACACTCTCCAAAATTTCCTATGTGTGTAGTACAAAAAAATAAAAACAAACCCAGTGCCGTCGAGTCGATTCCGACTCACAGCGACCCTATAGGACAGGGTAGAACTGCCCCATAGAGTTTCCAAGGAGTGCCTGGCAGATTCAAACTGCTGACCCTTTGGTTAGTTAAAAAAAAAAAAAAAAAAACCCACCTGCTTTATTAGGCAGCGAAATGGGCCCATTTAGTGAGCTCGAATTTCAATGCTGCAGTCCACTCACTGTTGTGAGCCTGCTGCTGGAGGACAATGGTGCAGGTCCGGGCTCAGGAAACTAATCAGTTTGTGGGGGTCCAGACAACCAAGCTCTAAATTCCACTCTTGATGCACCTCACCTTTTGATGTTGATCCCTTCTCTACGCAGACAAAGAATCCCAGCACCTGGCTGGTGCATTGTAAACCTGGCTGTGAATAAGGGTCACCTGGAACCTTCTTAAAACATGAGTTCCCAGCCCTGGCCCCACACAGACCTAGTGAATCAGAATCTCTTGGGGCAAAGGCCCTGTCATTTGTGATTTAAAAAAGCAACACTGTGAAATGCTGCCCAGACCTCCCTTAAGGGAGGACTTGCTCCCCAGCTGCTGGGAATGGCACTGGCAGACAGCCCTCACTGTCAGCCTCTTGCCTGAGCTCATGTCTCTTCGGGCATCAAATCCAGTACTGACTGACGCATGTGGCTAAGGGCCACCTTGGCCCAACTGGGACCATTCTGCAGGGGCGTTCCATTTCAGAACTCCGTATAGCATCCACTGTGGCTTCTATTGAAACTACGTCATGGCCCAGCTTCTCCCTCTGCTCACCTTTTCCTGCCCTTCCATGCGTATTGGCCCCAAAGCTGCTCCTTGGTAAACATCCTGCACACTAGACTCCATCTTGGGGCTGCATCCCAGGGAGCCCTGCCTACAATAGCTGGGCTTGGGGGCTGATGGCACGGACAAGACTGTTCTTGTTCAACACTCCAACCTGCCCACTGATTCTGTCATAACATCCCACGCAAGTGGGCACGCTGCCACAGCACGAGCCTTTTCCACCCAGCCTCTGACCAGCTCTGGAAAAAGTGGTTTGGGTCACTTGATCCTCTTGTTTTCCATAAGAAATCAAGGAACTCTGATATTAAAGATGGGTTGAATGATCCAAACTACCTGGCCTCAGTGTTTTCCTCTGTAAAAATGCCGTAAATGTGGGAGGAACTTTGGAGACTGATTTGAAAACCAGTGATCTCCTACACATTTTCCGGGTCCACCCTCAGTGGCCCATGGAAAGAAGAAAGGGAGAGAGGGTTACAAGGAAGGCACATGTCAGGGGCTTGGTCCAAGACACAACTTGGGAATTTTGACTTGTATGGTGGTTATAAAACATGTCCAGAATGCTTCCCACCATCAAAAGGTGCAGTCTAATAGCTCTCCCCTTGAATATGACTGGCCTTAGTGACTCATTTCTAATGCCTAGAATGAGGTGGAAGTGACACTGTGTGACTTCCAAGACTGGATTGTAAAAGATGGTAGAGCTTCCACCTGGAGCTGTCTCAGTTTCTCTCTCTCTCAGTCGTCAACATACAGCCTTGGAATCCTGAGTCCTCATAAAGACAGACCACATAGAGGTGGAGAGAGATGCCCAAGCAGCTGTGGGCGTTTGCAACTTCCCATTCCAGTTAATAGACGTGTGAGTGGGGAAGCTTCTGAGGTAGCTCCAGCCCAGACCCTGTGTGATGGCTCCTACATGAGAGACCCTGAGTGAGAACCACCCAGCTGTGCCCAGCCAACTTGCACAACCATTAGAGATAACAACAATTTACGATTCTTGTCATTTTATGCTACTAAGTTTGGGGCGATTTGTTACATAGCAATAGTAAACTGTTAGAACCTGGGCCCCAGGAGGAGGGAGACATGACAAGGATGTGTAACAAAAAGCAGATAATAACAACTGCCACTCACTGGACACTTACTCTGCGCCAGGCACTGTGTGAGACATTTTTACCTAACTCTCACAGCACACCTACAAGAGGTATGTTTGTCCCATAACAGAGAAGTGGCATTTTAAGTAAGTCACTTGCCACCATCACAGAGCCAGAGAGCCACAGATGGGGCCTTGATTTTAATCCTCTTCCATCTGACCCAACTCAGGCTTCTTCCTGCTGTACTATATCAACTCCCACATGAGGCAGGGGCTTTTAGGGGAGTCAGCTTCCGCTCCTGAGCTCTGCATCTCCCAGTGACCCACGGGACCATCTCTTGTACAAGGACTAATAGTGTCCAAGTTGATAAGGTCAGCAACTGGCCAGTCTCTCAGGCCAGTCCTCACATTCTCGACCCCTCGCAGGGAAGCCCTTTCTGGCCTGCTACAGGCCTCAGACGGTGGCACGGAGAGAAGACTCCTGGGCTACTACAAGGTCCACGGCAGCAATCTAGGTCTCCAGCATTCGCTAAACTCAAGCACATCTTCCTGCTTGTTCATATCACATCCCGGCCATGGTGCACCCTGCCTCTGCCTAAGCAACTCTCTGAGAGGCCTCCCTTCCTGTTTGACTGCGATTCCTACTGGTTCCCCAGTTCCTCAGTGGGAGCTTTTGCCCCTCATGTGAGGCCCTGTAAGTAGGCTGTCTGGCCCCATTCAGTGTCCCTGGCAGCACGAATGTCTTGCTCCTGCTCACCAAGGCCCCCCACCCCCACAGTGGGTAAACCACGACTCCAAGAAGGAAGGGAAGAAAAAAAAAAAAAAGAGCCTACAACATCAGGATAAAATTTGGATGAATGAGATCTGAGCACATGAACCCATTCTCACTCCTACATTGATGCTAAGCTGATAAATACGTATCATGTAGAAGGGAAAACTAGTTCTAAAACCACCCAGACACACCAAGCCCCAGTGGTATTCACAAGACCAACCTGTGAGTCCCACTCACAGAAAGCTCCTTACGAGCCAGGAGAAGCTGCATCCACACACTCAGTGTTTGCCTTCAGTTCAGAGGCACCGAGGAGGCCCACCCTGGAAACTCTTCTCTCTGTTTTGCATGTAACCAGTAACCAGCAACGTGGAGTTGATTCCAATTCAACCCTGTGGTCAGAGTAGAACTGTGCTGCATAGGGTTTTCAATGGCTAATTTTTTGGAAGTAGATAGCCAGGCATTTCTTCCAAGACACCTCCAGATAGACTTAATCTTCCAACCTTTCGGTTAGCAGCTGGGTGTGTTAAACTTTGCACCATCCAGGGACTCCATTTTGCAGGTTATTGTTTTAGTTTTCATTGAGCTGGCTCTGACTCATCACAACCTTATGCATAAGAGAACAAAACTTTGCCAGCTTTTGTGACATTTTTGTGATTGTTGGTGTGTTTGAGTTCACTGTTGTGGCTAGTATGTCATTCCATGACATTGAGGGTTTTCCTCATCTTTGCCAACCCTCTACTTTACCAAACATGATGTCTTTCTCTAGTGATTGGTCATTCCTGATGATGCGTTCAAAGTAAGCGAGCTGAAGTCTCTCACTCCTTGCTTCTAAGAAGCATAAATTTAGAATAGTAGAGTTCTCACCTTCTGTGTGGGAGGCCCAGGTTTGATTCCTGCCCAGTACAAATCATGCACAGCTACAACCTGTCTGTCAGTGGAGGCTTGCATGTTGCTGTGATGCTGAGCCGGTTTCATTGGAGCTTCTAGACTAAGACTATGAAGAAAGGCCCGGTGATATGTTTCCAAAAATCGGCCAGTAAAAACCGTATGGATCACAACGATCCAATCCTATTGTGCATGGGGTCACCATGAGCTCCGGACAGATTCTATGGCAGCTAACAAAACAAACAATTGCAGAGCTTGCTGGAAGTAGCATTTTCTAAATGTGAGCAGAAGCTGCTACAAATAAGGTACTGACCGAGCTGAAAACGTTTACTAACACATGGAAGGCGTAATCATATAATTTTTATGAAAATGGTTCTGATGCATTATTACAATTAATTTATATTTGAGATACTTTTCAAAAGACATGGCAGTGATTAAGCATTTAGAAAAATTTATACCCCAAATTAAATCATTTTTAATGTTGTACTGCCTGAAAGGGGGACAAGTGTTCTTTCTTTTTTTTTTTTTTAATACTTGACTGTGTTTTTGGTGAAAGTTTACACAGCAAATTAGGTTCTCATTTAACCATTTTTATATATATTGTTCAGTGACATTGGCTACACTTTTCACAATATATCAGCATTCACATTATTTCCATTCTGGTCGCTCTGTTTCCCTTAATCTAGCTTCTCTGTACACATTTACCTTCTCATGTTTGGTCTAGGGAAGAAGTTTACTTTTTGGTTTCATCCAGATAAGTATTTAGAGAAGCATAGTACTTTTGGGTAATATTATTTATTTTATGGGCGGAGCTGTCACCTGGCTGAAAGGTGATCTCTGGGAGAAGTTTAAATTCCAAGTTTAAAGGGTATCCTAGGGCCATAATCTCAGGGGTTCACCTAGTTTCTACCAGTCTGGTAAGTCTGGCCTTTTTTTTTTTGTTTTTTTAGAAATTTGAGTTTTGTTCTACATTTTTCTTGGGTAACAACTTTACAATTATCTGGAATTTAGCCCTATAGGCTGGTTTCTTACAAGGGCTCCTAACTATGGGAGATTTACTGTAGTCCTTGCTACAGAGTTTACTGCCGCCCCAACAGGCAGCTGATAATTTCTTCTACGAATATCATCACTCCTAGTCTCAAAATGGGAAGACATCCAAAATTAAGGACCCAAAAACATTAGCTTTAGTCTTTCCTAACAGTACACCTTAGAAAGGGGTTGAGGAAAGATCACAGAATTAAAATTTTTACAGTAGGGAGGAGCTGGGATGCATTTAGTCATCTGGTTTACCCAACAATGGCGCAGAAAACTGAGGCAGGTGAAAAATAAAGACTAACAAGGTCCCAGAGCTAACTGCCACAGGACAAAGCTGGAAGCTTGGGCTCATGTGTCCAGGCTAGGGCGTTCTACTTCACGAGCCTCAGGCAGCAGCAGTGATAGAACATATTTTCTCTGCACAATTATGACAAGTCAGGCAAAGACCAAAACTTGAAATGATGAAATATGTTCAGTAATTCTTTCTTTTCTCTTGTTGAACAGCATTATTTATTATCTGCCATGTGCCATCTGCCTATTTTTTACCATGATAACTCACATGTTCCCCAAGCCATTCTTTTATCATGATGACAAACATTTGGGTGTGGGCTAGGGAGGCGGGGCTGCCCTGTCACGGGAAGGGATTTAGGGTAGTTCACAAAAGCATTGTATTTTAAGCTGTCTCAGTGATTAACTTATGAATAAGCATTTTTAGGCCAATAGTCAAACACATTTCTTAGATTTTTCAGATAGCAGGACTTTCCCAAATCTCAAAGTTGCCTTTGGAATTATCTCCAGGACCCTATAGTTTTATTTTTTGTTTCATTTGACTTTGTTTAGCATTATTTACTAATTTTAGAAGTGAGAATGTCTTCTAGAATTTTCTCTAGACCCTGCAAGAGGGTTGCTGTGTCACTCATTAGATCTATGGACAAACCGGCAATGTCAGCAGAATGTTGCTTCCTTTAGTGTCATCAGAGTGAGTAAAGCAGTCTAGTTGCTTTGTGCTCTTGATTTGCTTTAGTTGAAAACAGTTTGTGGTCTTCAGAGAAGAAACTGGCATTTGCTCTATAAGAGGAGAAAGGACCTTTCTAAGGCCACTTTTTTTTTTTTCCTGCAAAACATAAATTTGGGATGAATGTGGAAGTATTTATAAGGGGAAATACCTCTATTTGTATGTGTGTATGTAAGTGCATATACTCTCTAGGCATGCACACATATGTAGATGCTTTCACTTTTTGAAGAAAATATATAAAATTTGTATGTCCGTATATATAATATAAAAATAGAATACCTATACACATCTATCTTTCAGAGAATTCTGGAGTTCATTTGCAAGTAAGCCTTCAGGTCCATGAAATGTTAGCACTCTCCGTTCCTAATGCTCGAGCATCAGCCTAGAGTTTCATGTAGTAATAAGCTGATGTCAACTTATTGTAAGTGCAATAATGGTCCAAACTTACCTTCTGCCTTTAGCGCGTCCTTTGGCCTCCACACCAAGGACCAGAATTCTGGAGCAGAGTTCTCCTAATTTGCATCTTATCATAATATAAACCTGTTGTATGAGACATGAAACCACTGACTCATTGTAAACCCACTAGGAAGTTAATCTGTGTCAGTTACCCAGAGATCAGAAGAGATGCTGTGAAATGGAGGGAGCCAGAAATCAACCAGCCGAGCAGACTCTGACTCACGGCGACCCCATGTACGTCAGACTAGAACTGGGCTCCTTAGGGTTTTCGATGGCTGATTTTTGGGAATTAGATCAACAGGACTTTCTGCCAAGGTTCTTCTGAATGAACTTGAACCTCCAACTTCTTGGTTAGCAGCCAAGCATGTTAACTGTTTACCCCACCCAGGGATTCCAAGTCCAGAAATAAGAAAGACAGTATGGAGGAAGAATGGGTTTCAAGTTTGAAATATTATATAAAAAGCCCAGCATAATCCTATGATGAGTGCTTGACTGTGAGCAAGCTATTCAACCATTTTTTAATCATTTTCTATTGTGTTTTAAGTGAAAGTTTACAAATCAAGTCAGTTTCTCATACAGAGATTTATAGACACTTTGCTATGTACTCCTAGTTGCTCTCCCCCTAGTGGGACAGCACACTCCTCTCTACCCTGTATTCCCGCATCAGTTCAGTAAGCTTCTGTCCCCTTCTGTTTTTCCATCTCCTCTCCAGACAGGAGCTGCCCACATAGTCTCATGTGTCTACTTGAGCCAAGAAGCTCACTCCTCACCAGTATCATTTTCTAGCCTATAAAAAAAAAAAAAAAAAAAAAAAAAAAATCCTATACTCCAGTCTAATCCCTGTCTGAAGAGTTGGCTTTGGGAATGGTTCCAGCCTTGGGCCAACAGAAGGTCTGGGGGCCATGACTACCGGGGTCCTTCTAGTCTCAGTCAGACCATTAAGTCTGGTCTTTTTATGAGAATTTGATGTCTGTATTCCACTACTCTCCTGCTCCCTCAGGGGTTCTCTCTTCTGTTTCCTGTCAGGGCAGTCATGGGTTGTAGCCAGGCATCATCTAGTTCTTCTGGTCTCAGGCTGATGTAGTCTCTGATTTATGTGCCCCTTTCTGTTATTTGGGCTCATAATTACCTTGTATCTTTGGTGTTCTACATTCTCCTTTGCTCCAGGTGGGTTGAGACCAATAGATGCATCTTAGATGGCCGCTTGCTAGCGTCTAAAACCCCAGGCGCCACTCACCAAAGTGGGATGCAGAACGTTTTCTTAATAGATTTTATTATGCCAATTGACCTAGGTGTCCCCTGAAAGCATGTCCCCAAACCCCTACCCCCTGCTACGCTGGTCTCCTAAGCATTCGGTTTATTCAGGAAACTTCTTTGCTTTTGGTTTAGTCCAGTTGTGCTGACCTCTCCTGTATTGTGTGTTGTCTTTCCCTTCACCTAAAATAGTTCTTGTCTACTATTTATTTAGTGAACACCCATCTCTCTCCCTCTCCACTCTTGTAACCATCAAAGAATATTTTCTTCTCTGTGTAAACTATTTCTTGGGTTCTTATAATAGTGGTCTCATACAGTATTTGTCCTTTTGCTGCTGACTAATTTCACTCAGCATAATGGCTTCCAGGTTCCTCCATACTATAGAACGTTTCACAGATTCATCATTTTTCTTTATCAATGCGTAGTATTCCATTGTGTGAATATACCATAATTTATTTATCCATTCACACATTGATGGGCACCTTGTTTGCTTCCATCTTTTTGCTATTGTAAACACTGCAGCAATGAGCATGGGTGTGCATATATCTGTTCATGTAAAGGCTCTTATTTCTCTAGGATATATATCAAGGAATGAGATTGCTGGATTTTATGGTAATTCTATTTCTAGCTTTTTAAGGAAGTGCCAAATCAATTTCCAAAGTAGTTGTACCATTTTACATTCTCATCCGCAGTGAGTAAGTGTTCCAATCGCTCCACAACATCTCCAACATTTATTATCTTGTGTTTTTTGGATTACTGCCAACCTCGATGGAGTGAGATGGAATCTCATGGTAGCTTTGATTTGCATTTCTCTTATGACAATGATCGTGTGCATTTTCTCATGTACCTGTTAGCTACCTGAATGGCTTCTTTAGTGAAGTGCCTGTTCATATCCTTTGCCCATTTTTTAATTGGGTTATTTGTCTTTTTGCAGTTGAGTTTTTGCAGTATCATGCAGATTTTAGAGATCAGGCACTGATCAGAAATGTCATAGCTAAAAACTTTTCCCCAATCTGTAGGTAATCTTTTTACTCTTTTTGGTGAAGCCTTTGGATAAGCACAGGTGTTTCACTTTTAGGAGCTCCCAGTTATCTACTGTTTCTTCTGGTGTTTACACATTGTTAGTAATGTTTTGTATACTCTTTATGCCATGTATTAGGGCTCCTAACGTTGTCCCTATTTTTACTTCCATGGTCTTTATCATTTTAGATTTTAAATTTAGGTCTTTGATCCATTTTGAGTTCGTTTTTGTGCATGGTGTGAGGTATGGGTCTTCTTTCATTTTTTTACAGATGGATATCCAGTTATGCCCATACCATGTGCTAAACAGGCTGTCTTTTCCCCATTTAACTGACTTGGGGACTTTGTCAAATATCAGCTGCTTGTATGTGGATGGATTTATGTATGGATTCTCTATTCTGTTCCATTGGTCTATGTATCCATTGTTGTACCAGTACCAGGTTGTTTTGACTATTGTGGCGGTATAATAGGTTCTCAAATCAGGTATAAGGCTGCCCACTTTGTTCTTCTTTTTCAGTAATGTTTTACTTATTTGGGGCCTCTTTTCCTTCCATATGAAGTTAATGATTTGTTTCTCCACCTCATTAGAAAATGTCATTGGAATTTGGATTGGAATTGCATTTTATCTTTAGATCGCTTTTGGTAGAATAGACATTTTTACAATGTTAAGTCTTCCTATCCATGAGCAAGGTATGTTTTTCCACTTATGTAGGTCACTTTTGTTTTCTTGCAGAAGTGTTTTGTAGTTTTCTTTGTATAGGTCTTTTACATCTCTGGTAAGATTTATTCCTATATATTTTATCTTCCCGGGGGCTACTGTAAATGGTATTGATTTGGTGATTTTCTTTTCGATGTTCTTTTTGTTGGTGTAGAGGAATCCAACTGATTTTTGATTGTTTGTCTTGTTTCCTGATACTCTGCTGAAGTCTTCTATTAGCTTCAGTAGTTTTCTTGAGGATTTTTTAGGGTTTTCTGTGTATAAGATCCTATCATCTACAGGAGATACTTTTACTTCTTCCTTACCAATCTGGATGCCCATTATTTCTTTATCTAGCCTAATTGCTCTGGATAGGACCTCCAGCACAATGTTGAATAAGAGTGGTGATAAAGGGCATCCGTGTCTGGTTCCCAAACTTAAGTGGAACACTTTCAGACTCTCTCCATTTAGGATGATGCTGGGTATTGGCTTTCTATAAATGCCCTTTATTATGTTGAGGAATTTTCCTTCTATTCCTATTCTGCTAAGAATTTTTATCATGAATGGGTGTTGAACTTTGTCAAATGCCTTTTCTGCATCAATTGATAAAATTATGTTTTTTTTTGTTTTATTTCTATGATGGATTACATTAATTGATTTTCTAATCTTGAACCATCCCTGTGTCCCTGATATGAATCCCACTTGGTCATGGTGAATTATTTTTTTGATATGTTGTTGAATTCTATTGGCTAGAATTTTGTTGAGGATTTTTGCATCTAAGTTCATGAGAGATAGAGGTCTGTAATTTTCTTTTTTTGTGGTGTCTTTAGCTGGCTTTGGTATCAGGGATATGCTGGCTTCATAGAATGAGTTTGGGAGTATTCAGTCCTTTTCTATGTTCTGAAATACCTTCAGTAGTAGTGGTGTTAACTCTTCTCTGAAAGTTTGTTAGAACTCTGCAGTGAAGCCGTCTGGGCCAGGGCTTTTTTGTTGTTGTTGTTGGGAGTTTTTTGATTACCTTTTCAATGTCTTGTTTTGTTATGGGTCTATTTAGTTGTTCTACCTCTGTTTGTGTTAGTTTAGGTAGGTAGCGTGTGTCTAGGAATTCATCTAATTCTTCTACGTTTTCAAATTTGTTAGAGTACAATTTTTCATAGGAATCTGATATGATTCTTTTAATTTCAGTTGGGTCTGTTGTAATATTTTCCATCTTATTTCTTATTTGGGTTTTTTGCTTTCTCTCCTCTTTTTCTTTTGTCAGTTTGGCCAATGGTTTATTAATTTTGTTAATTTTTTCAAAGAACCAACTTTTGGTCTTGTTAGCTCTTTTAATTGTTTTTCTGTTTTCTATTTCATTTAGTTCTGCTCTAATTTTTATTAGATCAGTCCCTGGAGAAGGACATCATGCTTGGCAGAATACAGGGTCAGTGGAAAAGAGGAAGACCCTCAACGAGGTGGATTGACACAGTGGCTGCAGCAATGAGCTCAAGCATAACAACGATTGTGAGGATGGCACAGGACCAGGCCATGTTTCATTCTGTTGTGCATAGGGTCGCTATGAGTTGGAATTGACTCGACGGCACCTAACAACTACATCAACACATTTTTATTGTTTGTTTTCTTCTAGTGCCTGAAGGTTTCTTTGATTGTTCTCTTTCTATTTGTTCAAGTGGTAGGGATAATTCTTTGATTTTAGCCTTTCTTCTTTTTGTGTATGTGCATTTATTGATATAAATTGACCTCTGAGCACTGCTTTCACTGTGTCCCAAAGGTTGTGATGGAAAGTGTTTTCATTCTCATTGGATTCTATGAATTTGTTTATTCCATCCTTCATGTCTTCTATAAGCCAGTCATTTTTGAGCAGGGTATTGTTCAGTTTCCAAGTATTTGATTTCTTTTCTCTGCTTTTTCTGATATTGATTCCTACTTTCATGGCATTATGGTCAGAGAAGATGCTTTGTAAGATTTCAATGTTTTGGATTCTGCTAAGGCTTGCTTTATGACCTAATATGTGGTCTATTCTAGAATTCATGTGTGTTGGAAAAGAAGGTATATTTGGTTGCTGTTGGGTGGAATCTTCTGTATATGTCTATAAGGTCGAGTTGGTTGATTGTGGCATTTAGATCTTCTGTGTCTTTATTGAACTTCTTTCTGGATGCCCTGTCCTTCACCGAAAGTGGTGTGTTGAAGTCTCCTACTATAATTGTGGAGCTGTCTATCTCTCTATTCAATGCTGTTAGAGTTTTTTTTTTTTAATATATCTTGCAGGCCTGTAATTGGGTGCATAAAGACTTAATATGGTTATATCCTTCTGGTATATTGTCACTTTAATCATTATATAGTGTCCTTCCTTATCCTTTGTGGTGGATTTAACTTCAAAGTCTATTATGTCAGAAATTAATATTGCCACTCCAGTTCTTTTTTGATTGTTGTTTGCTTGATATATTTTTTTTCCATCCTTTGAGTTTTAGTTTGTGTCTCTAAGGTGTGTCTCTTTTAGGCAGTATATAGACGGATCATGTTTTTTATCCATTCTGCCATGCTCTGTCTCTTTACCTGTGCATTTAGTTCATTAACATTCAGGGTAATTATGGATAGGTATGAATTTAGTGCTATCATTTTGATGTCTTTTTTGTGTGTTGTTGACAGTTTTCTTTTTCCCACCTAATTTTTTGTGCTGGGTAGTTTTTATATATTGTCTTTTCCTCTTACTCATTGTTGATTTTGTTTCTGCTGAATCTCTATTTTTTTCTTGTATTTTATTTTGATGAGTAGGCTTGTTATTCTCCTTTGTGGTTACCTTAATTTTTACCCCTATTTTTCTAAGTTTAAGCTTAACTTTTATTTCTTTATATCACCTTGTCTTCCTCTCCATATGAAAGATCTATGACTACATTTCTTAGCCCCTCTTTATTATTTTAATGCTGTCTTCTTTTGCATAATGTCATCACTGTTTCTCTGTTTCGAGCGCTTTTCAATCTTGATTTATTTTTGTGATTTCTCTGTCTGGGTTAACATCTGATTGCTCTCTCCAGTGTTCTAGTCTTAGGTTTATACCTGATATTATTGATTTTCTAACCAAAGAAGTGTCTTTAGTATTTCTTGTAGTTTTGACTTGGTTTTTACTAATTCCCTAAACTTCTGTTTATCTGGATATGTCCTAATTTCACCTTCATATTTGAGAGACAGTTTTGCTGGATATATGATTCTTTGCTGGCAATTTTTTTCCTTCAATGCTGTATGTAAGTTATCCCATTGCCTTCTTGCCTGCAAGGTTTCTGCTGAGTAGTCTGAGTGTATTCTGGTTGATTCTCCTTTGTAGGTGACTTTTTGTTTATCCCTAGCCACTCTTAAAACTCTCTCTTTATTTTTGGTTTTGGCAAGTTTGATTATATGTCTTGGTGACTTTCCTTAAAATCTACCTTATGTGGAGTTTGATTAGCATTTGGATTCATATCTTCTCCCCACTCTTTTTTGATTGGTTTTTGCTTGATATATTTTTTCCATCCTTTTAGTTTGTTTGCGTCTTTCAGTTGAAGGTGTGTCTCTTGTAGGCAGTATATACATGGGTTGTTTTTTTTTTTTTTTAATCCATTCTGCCACTCTCTGACTCTGTATTGGTGCATTTAGTCCATTTATATTCAGTGTAATTATGGATAGGTATGAGTTTAGTGTTATCATTTTGATGTCTTTTCTTTTGTATGTTGTTGACAGTTTCTCTTTCCCCCGTAATTTTTTGTGCTTAGTAGTTCATCTTTATATATTGTCTTTTCCTCTTATTCATTACTGTTGATTTTGTTTTTGCTGAGCCTTTTTTATTTTATTTTGTTGAGTAGGATTGTTAGTCTCCTTTGTGCTTACCTTAATATTCACCCCTATTTTTCTAAGTTTAAACCTAAATTTTATTTCTTTACATTGCCTTGACTTTCTTGCCATATGAAAGATCTGTAACTACATTTTTTAGTCCCTGTTTATTTTTTTAATGTTGTCTTTTACATAATGACATTGCTGTTTCCCTGTTTTGAGTTTTTTATCTTGATTTTTTGTGTGTGTGATTTTCCCATCTGGGTTGACACCTGGTTGCTCTGTCCTGTGCTCTAGTCTTGGGTTGATATCTGATATTATTGATTTTCTAACCAGTGAATTCCTCTTAACATTTCTTTTAGTTTTGGTTTGGTTTGTACAAATTCCCTAAACTTATGTTTTTCTGAAAATGTCCTAATTTAACCTTTATATTTGAGAGACAGTTTTTCTGGATATATGATCCTTGGCTGGCAATTTTTTTCCTTCAATGCTTTTTATACATCATTCCATTGGCATCTTTCCTGCATGGTTTCTGCTGAGTAGTCTGAGCTTATTCGTATTGACTCTCCTTTGTAAGGGACTTTTAGTTTATCCGTATCTGCTCTTAAAATTCTCTCTTTACCTTTGTTTTTGGTGACTTTCTTTTGAGATCTACCTTATGTGGAGTTCACTGAGCATCCTGGGTAGATAACTTCTCATCTTTCATGATATCAGGGAAGTTTTCTGCCAACAAATCTTCAACAATTCTCTATTTTCTGTTATCCCTCCCTGTTCTGGTGCACCAATCATTCATAGGTTATTTCTCTTGAAAGTGTCCCATATGGTTCTTGGAGTTTCTTCATTTTTTAAAATTCTCTTATGTGGGGGGGCGGAGCCAAAATGGCGGACTAGGCAGACGCTACCTCGGATCCCTCTTACAACAAAGACACGGAAAAACAAGTGAATCGATCACGTACATAACAATCTACGAACCCTGAACAACAAACACAGATTTAGAGATGGAGAACGAACTAATATGGGGAAGCAGCGATTGTTTCCAGAGCCTGGAGCCAGCGTACCAGTCAGGTACGGCACAAGCACAGAGACCTGCTCCACCTCCCTGAACTAACCCCGGGAGGGGGACCAGCCAGTTCCACGGGCGGCGTGGGATGCAGCCGGTAGGAGAAGTCCCCGGGAGGCAGTGACTGATCTTGGAGCAGAAAGAGCAGCATCCGAGCCGGGGAACCATCCCGCAGGGATTTGGACTGGACGCAGGTACGCCATAAACACGGAGAGTTGCTCCACCCCCCCTGAACTAACCCCGGGAAGGGGACCAGCCGGGTCGCGCGGGCAGCGTGGGACGCAGCCTGTAGGAGAAGTCCCCGGGAGGCAGCGACTGGTATTGGAGTGGGGAGAACAGCGTCCCAGCCGGGACACTCGGTCACGGCACAAGCACGGGGACCTACTCCACCCATCTGAACTAACCCCGGGAGGAGGCTCAACTGGTTCTCGGGGCCACACGGCCACGTGGCTGGAGGGACGAGAAGTCCCCGGGAGGCAGCGACTGATTTTGGAGTCAAGAGTGCACCGTCCCAGTAGGGGAGCCTTGATGCTGGGCGTGGGGCTGGAAGCGGAGGATCTGACCGTGACTCCAGCTGGCCAGACCCCCCGGGGGCAATCTCCACACAGCCAGCACACATAGGCGACGCGCCCGCGGGAATCTCAGATATAATAGTCATTCCAAGCAAGACAAGCAACTCTGGCTATATTCTGAGGTGCTACTCTCCTTATCTCTCTGTTCCCTCCCCCACCCTCCCCAGGCGGCTTCATTAACATCTGAATAGCCTGAGCCAGAGGGAGAACTCTGATAGGGATCTGACTGCATTTTTTTTTTAGCGGATTTTCTGGAAAAACTAGTTTCCCAGTGATGGCACGGAGACAACAATCCATATCAAACCACTTAAAGAAGCAGACCGTGACAGCTTCTCCAACCCCCCAAACAAAAGAATCAAAACCTTTCCCAAATGAAGATACAATCTTGGAATTATCAGATACAGAATATAAAAAACTAATTTACAGAATGCTTAATGATATCACAAATGAAATTAGGATATCTGCAGAAAAAGCCAAGGAACACACTGATAAAACTGTTGAAGAACTCAAAAAGATTATTCAAGGACATAGTGGAAAAATTAATAAGTTGCAAGAATCCATACAGAGACAACATGTAGAAATCCAAAAGATTAACAATAAAATAACAGAATTAGACAACGCAGTAGGAAGTCAGAGGAGCAGACTCGAGCAATTAGAATGCAGACTGGGACATCTGGAGGACCAGGGAATCAACACCAACATAGCTAAAAAAAATCAGATAAAAGAATTAAAAAAAATGAAGAAACCCTAAGAATTATGTGGGACTCTATCAAGAAGGATAACCTGCGGGTGACTGGAGTCCCAGAACAGGGAGGGGGGACAGAAAACACAGAGAAAATACTTGAAGAACTCCTGACAGAAAACTTCCCTGACATCATGAAAGACGAAAGGATAGCTATCCAAGATGCTCATCGAACCCCATTTAAGATTGATCCAAAAAGAAAAACACCAAGACATATTATCATCAAACTCACCAAAACCAAAGATAAACAGAAAATTTTAAAAGCAGCCAGGGAGAAAAGAAAGGTTTCCTTCAAGGGAGAATCAATAAGAATATGTTCTGACTACTCAGCAGAAACCATGCAGGCAAGAAGGGAATGGGACGACATATACAGAACACGGAAGGAGAAAAACTGCCAGCCAAGGATCATATATCCAGCAAAACTCTCTCTGAAATATGAAGGCGAAATTAAGATATTTACAGACAAACACAAGTTTAGAGAATTTGCAAAAACCAAACCAAAGCTACAAGAAATACTAAAGGATATTGTTTGGTCAGAGAACCAACAATATCAGATATCAGCACAACACAAGGTCACAAAACAGAACGTCCTGATATCAACTCAAATAGGGAAATCACAAAAACAAACAAATTAAGATTAATTAAAAAAAATAAATAAAAATACACATAACAGGGAATCATGGAAGTCAATAGGTAAAAGATCACAATAATCAAAAAGAGGGACTAAATACAGGAGGCATTGAACTGCCATATGGAGAGTGATACAAGGCGATACAGAACAATACAAGTTAGGTTTTTACTTAGAAAAATAGGGGTAAATAGTAAGGAAACCACAAAAAGGTATAACAACTCTATAAGTCAAGATAAAAACCAAGAAAAACGTAACGACTCAACTAACATAAAGTCAAGCACTATGAAAATGAGGATCTCACAATTTACTAAGAAAAACGCCTCAGCACAAAAAAGTATGTGGAAAAATGAAATGGCCAACAACACACATAAAAAGGCATCAAAATGACAGCACTAAAAACTTATTTATCTATAATTACCCTGAATGTAAATGGACTAAATGCACCAATAAAGAGACAGAGAGTCACAGACTGGATAAAGAAACACGATCCATCTATATGCTGCCTACAAGAGACACACCTTAGACTTAGACACACAAACAAACTAAAACTCAAAGGATGGAAAAAAGTATATCAAGCAAACAATAAGCAAAAAAGAAGAGGAGTAGCAATATTAATTTCTGACAAAATAGACTTTAGACTTAAATCCACCACAAAGGATAAAGAAGGACACTATATAATGATAAAAGGGACAATTGATCAGGAAGACATAACCATATTAAATATTTACACACCCAATGACAGGGCTGCAAGATACATAAATCAAATTTTAACAGAATTGAAAAGCGAGATAGATACCTCCACAATTATAGTAGGAGACTTCAACACACCACTTTCGGAGAAGGACAGGACATCCAGTAAGAAGCTCCACAGAGACACGGAAGATCTAATTACAACAATCAACCAACTTGACCTGATAGACTTATACAGAACTCTCCACCCAACTGCTGCAAAATATACTTTTCTTTCTAGCGCACATGGAACATTCTCTAGAATAGACCACATATTAGGTCATAAAACAAACCTTTGCAGAGTCCAAAATATCGAAATATTACAAAGCATCTTCTCAGACCACAAGGCAATAAAACTAGAGATCAATAACAGAAAAACGAGGGAAAAGAAATCAAATACTTGGAAAATGAACAATACCCTTCTGAAAAAAGACTGGGTTATAGAAGACATCAAGGAGGGAATAAGGAAATTCATAGAAAGCAACGAGAATGAAAATACTTCCTATCAAAACCTCTGGGACACAGCAAAAGCAGTGCTCAGAGGCCAATTTATATCAATAAATGCACACATAGAAAAAGAAGAAAGAGCCAAAAGCAGAGAACTGTCCCTACAACTTGAACAAATAGAAAGTGAGCAACAAAAGAATCCATCAGGCACCAGAAGAAAACAAATAATAAAAATTAGAGCTGAACTAAATGAATTAGAGAACAGAAAAACAATCGAAAGAATTGACAAAGCCAAAAGCTGGTTCTTTGAAAAAATTAACAAAATTGATAAACCATTGGCTAGACTGACTAAAGAAATACAGGAAAGGAAACAAATAACCCGAATAAGAAATGAGAAGGACCACATCACAACAGAACCAACTGAAATTAAAAGAATCATTTCAGATTATTATGAAAAATTGTACTCTAATAAATTTGAAAACCTAGAAGAAATGGATGAATTCCTGGAAAAACACTACCTACCTAAACTAACACATTCAGAAGTAGAACAACTAAATAGACCCATAACAAAAAAAGAGATTGAAACGGTAATCAAAAAACTCCCAACAAAAAAAAGCCCTGGCCCGGACGGCTTCACTGCAGAGTTCTACCAAACTTTCAGAGAAGAGTTAACACCACTACTACTAAAGGTATTCCAAAGCATGGAAAATGACGGAATACTACCCAACTCATTCTATGAAGCCACCATCTCCCTGATACCAAAACCAGGTAAAGACATTACAAAAAAAGAAAATTATAGACCTATATCCCTCATGAACATTGATGCAAAAATCCTCAACAAAATTCTAGCCAATAGAATCCAACAACACATCAAAAAAATAATTCACCCTGATCAAGTGGGATTTATACCAGGTATGCAAGGCTGGTTTAATATCAGAAAAACCATTAATGTAATCCATCACATAAATAAAACAAAAGACAAAAACCACATGATCTTATCAATTGATGCAGAAAAGGCATTTGACAAAGTCCAACACCCATTCATGATAAAAACTCTTACCAAAATAGGAATTGAAGGAAAATTCCTCAACATAATAAAGGGCATCTTTTTTTTTTATGCAAAGCCAACAGCCAATATCACTCTAAATGGAGAGAACCTGAAAGCATTTCCCTTGAGAACGGGAACCAGACAAGGATGCCCTTTATCACCGCTCTTATTCAACACCGTGTTGGAAGTCTTAGCCAGGGCAATTAGGCTAGACAAAGAAATAAAAGGTATCCGGATTGGTAAGGAAGAAGTAAAGTTATCACTATTTGCAGATGACATGATTATATACACAGAAAACCCTAAGGAATCCTCCAGAAAACTACTGAAACTAATAGAAGAGTTTGGCAGAGTCTCAGGTTATAAAATAAACTTACAAAAATCACTTGGATTCCTCTACATCAACAAAAAGAACACCGAAGAGGAAATAACCAAATCAATACCATTCACAGTAGCCCCCAAGAAGATAAGATACTTAGGAATAAATCTTACCAAGGATATAAAAGACCTATACAAAGAAAACTACAAAGCTGTACTACAAGAAATTCAAAAGGACATACTTAAGTGGAAAAACATACCTTGCTCATGGATAGGAAGACTTAACATAGTAAAAATGTGTATTCTACCAAAAGCCATCTATACATTTAATGCACTTCCGATCCAAATTCCAATGTCATATTTTAAGGGGATAGAGAAACAAATCACCAATTTCATATGGAAGGGAAAGAAGCCCCGGATAAGCAAAGCACTACTGAAAAAGAAGAAGAAAGTGGGAGGCCTCACTCTATCTGATTTCAGAACCTATTATACAGCCACAGTAGTCAAAACAGCCTGGTATTGGTACAACAACAGACACATAGACCAATGGAACAGAATTGAGAACCCAGACATAGATCCATCCACCTATGAGCAGCTGATATTTGACAAAGGACCAGTGTCAATTAACTGGGGAAAAGATAGCCTTTTTAACAAATGGTGCTGGCATAACTGGATATCCATTTGCAAAAAAATGAAACTGGACCCATACCTCACACCATGCACAAAAACTAACTCCAAGTGGATCAAAGACCTAAACATAAAGACTAAAACGATAAAGATCATGGAAGAAAAAATTGGGACAACCCTAGGAGCCCTAATACAAGGTATAAGCAGAATACAAAACATTACCAAAAATGATGAAGAGAAACCCGATAACTGGGAGCTCCTAAAAATCAAACACCTATGCTCATCTAAAGACTTCACCAAAAGAGTAAAAAGACCACCTACAGATTGGGAAAGAATTTTCAGCTATGACATCTCCGACCAGCACCTGATCTCTAAAATCTACATGATTCTGTCAAAACTCAACCACAAAAAGACAAACAACCCAATCAAGAAGTGGGCAAAGGATATGAACACACATTTCACTGAAGAAGATATTCAGGCAGCCAACAGATACATGAGAAAATGCTCTCGATCATTAGCCATTAGAGAAATGCAAATTAAAACTACGATGAGATTCCATCTCACACCAGCAAGGCTGGCATTAATCCAAAAAACACAAAATAATAAATGTTGGAGAGGCTGCGGAGAGATTGGAACTCTCATACACTGCTGGTGGGAATGTAAAATGGTACAACCACTTTGGAAATCTATCTGGCGTTATCTTAAACAGTTAGAAATAGAACTACCGTACAACCCAGAAATCCCACTCCTCGGAATATACCCTAGAGATACAAGAGCCTTCATACAAACAGATATATGCACACCCATGTTTATTGCAGCTCTGTTTACAATAGCAAAAAGTTGGAAGCAATCAAGGTGTCCATCAACGGATGAATGGGTAAATAAATTGTGGTATATTCACACAATGGAATACTACGCATCGATAAAGAACAGTGACGAATCTGTGAAACATTTCATAACATGGAGGAGCCTGGAAGGCATTATGCTGAGCGAAATTAGTCAGAGGCAAAAGGACAAATATTGTATAAGACCACTGTTATAAGATCTTGAGAAATAGCAAACCTGAGAAGAACACATACTTTTGTGGTTACGAGGGGGGGAGGGAGGGAGGTGGGGAGAGGGTTTTTTATTGGTTAAACAGTAGATAAGAACTGCTTTAGGTGAAGGGAAAGACAACACTCAATACATGGAAGGTCAGCTCAATTGGACTGGACCAAAAGCAAAGAAGTTTCCGGGATAAAATGAATGCTTCAAAGCTCAGCGGAGCAAGGGTGGGGGTCTGGGGAACATGGTTTGTGGGGACTTCTAAGTCAATTGGCAAAATAATTCTATTATGAAATCATTCTGCATCCCACTTTGAAATGTGGCGTCTGGGGTCTTAAATGCTAACAAGCGGCCATCTAAGATGCAGCAATTGGTCTCAACCCACCTGGAGCAAAGGAAAATGAAGAACACCAAGGCCACACAACAACTAAGAGCCCAAGAGACAGAAAGGGCCACATGAACCAGAGACCTACATCATCCTGAGACCAGAAGAACTAGTTGGTGCCCGGCCACAATCGATGACTGCCCTGACAGGGAGCACAGCAGAGGACCCCTGAGGGAGCAGGAGATCAGTGGGATGCAGACCCCAAATTCTCATAAAAAGACCAAACTTAATGGTCTGACTGAGACTGGAGGAATCCCGGCGGCCATGCTCTCCAGACCTTCTGTTGACACAGGACAGGAACCATCCCCGAAGACAACTCATCAGAAATGAAAGGGACTGGTCAGCGGGTGGGAGAGAGACGCTGATGAAGAGTGAGCTAATTATATCAGGTGGACACTTGAGATTGTGTTGGCAACTCTTGTCTGGAGGGGGGATGGGAGGACAGAGAGAGAGGGAAGCCGGCAAAATTGTCAAGAAAGGAGAGACTGAAAGGGCTGACTCAAGACGGGGAGAGGAAGTGGGAGTAGGGAGTGAGATGTATGTAAACTTATATGTGACAGACTGATTGGATTTGTAAACGTTTACTTGAAGCTTAATAAAAGTTATTAAAAAAAAATTCTCTTATGTATATTGGTGCCAAGTGTTTTATCTTCATTCTCAGTAATTCTACCTTCCATTTCCTCAATTCTACTCCTCTGACTTTCTATTGATTTGTCTAATTCTGTAGCTTTATTGTTAATTTCTGATTGCTACCTATGGATTCTTGCAGTCTATTTAATTTTTCATTATGTTCTTGAATACCCTTTTTAATTTCTTCAGCTGCTTTATTTTTGTGTTCCTTGGCTTGTGCTGCATTTTGCCTGATCTCCTTCCTGATATCTTGAAGAATTCTGTGCCTTAATCTTTTGTATTCTACATCTGGTTATTCCAGGAATATACCTTCATCTGGAAGATTCCTTGATTCTTTGTTTTGAGAGCTTGTTGAAGTGATTGTGGTCTGCTTCTTTATATGATTTGATATTGTCTCCAAGACATCTGTAAGTTATTGTATTAATTTATTTTATGTTTGCTTCTGTGTCCCAGCTTCTTGCTTTGTTTTGTTTTGATATGCCTAAGTGAGCTAGCTTGATATTTTTGCCTTTGAAGCTCTAACATCCTGTCACCAGATGGCTAGAATTTTACCAGGTATGTTAGCCTATGAGTCCATTCACTTTTCTTGTATGGATTCAGCTCAGGTTTCCAGGTAATTGATCATCATGTGTGTGGTACAGGCTCTGTCCTACAGTCTTAGAAGTGGAAGGGCAATTGGTGTAGGTGCAGGCAGCTGGTTGCAGTAAGGGGTCAAGCTCTGAGCAAGGCAAATGTGTAAAAACTGTCCCCTGAGTTTCTGTGAGAGAAGTACATCCCTGTTCCTCAAGGCACGCAGGTGGTGTGTTCTGCATCTGGAATATGGGCACCCAATGCTTTTGGTTGTAAGGACTGGGAGGTACCACTTATCCGTGGACCCCTGTCACCCTTAGGCCCCCAATGTGGGTGGATTAGTATCCTGTTTAATAGGCAAAACAGTGTCAAGTATTAAAAATCCACCTCTCTGCTCCACATCCAAAACTTTTGCAGTCTGCCAACAAGGGCCTATTTTCCTGAAATGGGCCTGCACAGGTCCATGCAGGGGTTAAAAGTATTCAAAGTCTGTGGACCATTTGTGCCTGGACAGGTGCCCCTTCTGTCCTGAGCTCCCCAGGTTAGTGGAGCTGGCAGATTATCTTTTCCCCTAATTGTTAATTTATTCCTTCTTCAAGGCTGGGAGAATGGCTTAGGCTATGCAGCAGAACCTATCTCAGGCCCAGGAAAATCAACAGCCACTGAAGCTGGCTTGGGGGCAGGGGCTGTGGTAAAATATGTGCAAGTACTTAGCTTTTGTCACAAGTGTCATTTTTCTCTGGTTCCAGAGGTGTGATTAGGCTGTGCAGCTCCCTGGCTCTCCCTGAGGAGACAGAGTCTGGAAAGCTACCACCAGCCCTGCCACAGTTGCTCCAGAGCATCATACCTGAGGGTGCTGGTTTCTGCTGAGTCAAGTCCAGTAACTCCTTGCCACTTCTGAACCATCTCTTCCATCCCCTGCTGCCCAGTCTATTTTCTAACTTTGCCTTTGATGTTTGGGGCTCCTAGCTTGTCATATATATAATTGTTTCACTTGCTTTTTCTGGTCATTGTTGTAAGAGGGATCACCAGAAGTGTCTGACTACTCTGCCATCTTGGCCTCACCTCTCTATTCAACCATTTTAAGCCTCAGTTTACCTATAAAATATTCCACTTTTGAAATAAATGTCTTTCTCAAAGATTGCCGCAGTATTTAATTTTGTAATGCAAGCGAAACAGTTTAACAGCTAGAGAAAACCAAGCATTCAATTATTGTGCGTATACACAGATATTTCTTTGGCCTTTTTTTACACATACACCTGAATATGCATACTCATGTTTATATGCATACATAGCACACACAATGTGCATAAGCATACATGTGTATACATGTTTGTGCACTCATATGTATATGTGCATACATGTGTGCATCCTGGCTATATGTATAGGACCTGGGCAACACTGAGACTATCAAGGCTTTGAGTCTGAGGACAGCCTTAGAGTTCGAGTAGGACAGAGCTTTCCTCACTTCTTAATTTTCCCCTCGATGGTCCTGTCATCAGGAAATTCATAACCTAGTTCACAGAGGTACTGAAAGTGTGAAAAAAGGTAATTCAATAAAACCACCTGGTCTTTTGTTTTACTGTGTATATAAGAGTAAATAGTGAGTTGATGCTTCTCTTAAGAAGGAGATGTGAAAATCTGCCCATTTATTAAATTGGTAAGTATAATTGAAGTGTCTACCATGGTCTGGGCACCAGGAAAATGTTGTTGAATCAGTAGAATCAGTTAAATTCCTGGCCTATCTCAGGTAGCACACCTTTTCCTGGCGAAACAGGCAGGGGTAGATAAACAACTACCTGATCTTGTAATAAGCACTAATATAGAAGAAAGATGTATGCTAGTAACAGAGAAGAGAGGGTGATCAATTTGGAATGAGGTGGTCAGTGAAAGCTTCTAAAGACCTGAGACTTAGGAGTGAGAAGATGCTGTCCCAACAGTTGAAAGTCAAGACAGAAAGTAGAGAAGACTTAAAGCAACCGTGGAAAGAAGGTGGGAGGGTCAAGAAATAGCAGTAATTTGGTTAAAATGCTTATTCATAAGTTAATAGCAGCTATATAGTGCACAGTAGAGTTTGGACATTCTTCCTGGAAGGGGTAAAGAAAGAGTTGTCAGTAAGATGGGCTGTACCATTCAGAAAGTTAACTCTTGTTAGTGTGAAGGATGAATGGAGTAGGGAGTGAGGAAATGAAATCACTTCACAATATAGGTGAGGCTCTGAGCAAAGACAGCAGAAGCAGGAAAAGAGAGGCAGGAAGAATACAGGTGAGATATTTTTGAGACATAATTGTTAGGAATTACTGATGAGGGAGAGAAATCATCTAAGCCACACACATCTCCAACTTGGGTGATTTATCAATGGTGGTGCAATAACTGAGACTAGTAATAAAGGGACAAGAAGGTGTGGATATTGGACAAGGCTGAAGATCATGAATTCAATTCAAAACATTTGACTTAGGGGCACATGATGTTCTTCAGTGGAAACACATAAATTCCCTGACACCATCTGTCTAAATCAGGTAAGCATTAGAACAATTGAAGAATCTGATGTAGAACCTGGGACTAACTTTTGCTGATCATAAACCTTTGGGATAAGAACAGATTTTGTGAAACTTGGATCTACTTTAAAATGATGATACTTACACACACACAGAGACGTGTATCCGTATCTGTATATATTTGGTTTCTTGTTTTCACCAGCTTTCAGGTTTAGTAAATTCCTTCTCTGTGTTGAATTGTGTGTATTTGTATGTGCTAATATTTGTGTCCACCACTCGTCTGTCAGTTTGTCATATTGTGGTGGATTTCCTGTTACTGTGATACCGGTAGTTATGCCACCAGTATTTCAAATATCAGCAAGGCCACCCATGGTGGACAGATTTCAGCACCCTACTTAAAAAAAAAAAAATTGGCCAGTGAAAACCTTATGAACAGCAGCAGAACGTTGCCTGATGTAGTGTTGGAAGATAAGCCCCTCAGGTTGGAAGGTACTCAAAAGATGACTGGGCAAGATCTCCCTCCTCCAAGTACAGTCTACCTTAATGACATAGATGAAGTAAAGCATTCGGGACCTTCATTTGCTGATCTGGCATGACTCAAAGTGAGAAAAAACAGCTGCAAATAGCCATTAATAATTGGAACATGGAATGTACTAAGTATGAAACTAGGAAAACTGGAAGTTGTCAAAAATGAAATGGAATGCTTGAAGATAGATATCCTAGGCACTTGTGAGCTGAATGGACTGGTATTGGCCATTTTGGATCAGAAAATCTTATGGTCTACTATGTCAGAAATGACAAATTGAAGAGGAACAGCATATATTCATTGTCAAAAAGAATGCTTCAAGATCTATCTTGAAGTACAATACTGTCAGTGATAGGATAACATCCGTACCCCTACAAGGAAGACCAGTTAATACAACCACTATTCAAATTTGCACACCAACCATTAATGCCAAAGTTGGAGAAATTGAAGATTTTACTAACATCTGCAGTCTGAAATTGGTCAAACATGCAATCAAGATGCATTGATAATTACTGGTGATTGGAGTGGGAAAGTTGGAAACAAAGAAGAATAAGTATTTGGAAAATATGTACTTAGTGATAGAAACCATACTGGAGATCACACGATAAAATTTTGCAAGCCTAAAGATTTCTTCATTGCAAATACCTTTCTTCAACAACATGTGGACCTCAACAGATAGAATACACAGGAATCAAATTGACTACATCTATGGAAAGAGAAAATGGAGAAGCTCAATATCATCAGTTAGAACAAGGCCAGGGGCCAACAGTGAAACAGACCATTAATTGCTCATTGCAAATTCAAGTCGAAGCTGAATTAAAACAAGTCCACTAGAACCAAAGTACAATCTTGAATATATCCCACCTGAGTTTAGAGACCATCTCAAGAATAGATCTGACACATTGAACACTAATGACCAAAGGTCAGACAAGTTGTGGAATGACATCAAGGACATAATACATGAAGAAAGCAAAAGGTCATTAAAAAGATAGGAAAGAAAGAGAAGACCAAGATGGAGGTCAGAAGAGACCCTGAAACTTCCTCTTGAACATACAATACCTAAAGCGAATGGGAGAAATGATGAAGTAAAAGATCTGAACAGAAGATTTCAAAGGGTGGTTTGAGAAGACAAAGTAAAGTACTGTAACTAAATGTGCAAAATCCTGGAGTTAGGAAACCAAAACGGAAGAACATGCCCGACATTTCTCAAGCTGAAAGAACTGAAGGAAAAATTCAAGCCATGAGTTGCAATATTGAAGGATTCTATAGGCAAAACAAAACAAAACAATAAACCTGTTGCCATAGAGTCTATTTCAACTCATAGCGACCCTATAGGACAGAGTAGAACTGCCCCATAGAGTTTCCAGGGAGCACCTGGTGGATTTGAACTGCCAACCATTTGGCTAGCAGCCATGGCACTTAACCACTATGCCACCAGGGTTTCCATTGAACAAGACAGGATCCATCAAAAAAGATGGAAGGAATACACAGAGTCAATGTACCAAATAAAATTAGTTAACATTCAACCATTTCAGGAGGTAACATATGATCATGATCAAGAACCAATGATACATAGGTCACTCTGAGTTAGAACCGACTCAACGGCACCTGAGAACAACAACAAAACAGGCCAAGATCCATCTGACATAAGCAGTGATATCCCTCACTCCATGTCCTCCTCTGAATCAGGATTGAACTTCTGGTAGTTACCTGTCAATATACTGCTGCAACAGCTTTTGAGTGATCTTCAACAAAATTTTACTTGTGTGTGATATTGATATTGTTGGATAATTTCCACATTCTGTTGAACCATCTTTCTTTGGAATGGGCACAAATATGGATTTTTTCCAGTCGGTTGGCCAGGAAGCTGTCTTCTAAATTTCTTAAACACAGACGAGCTAGCTTAACTAGTAAAAGAGATCTGCCTTAAGCATTATGCTATTTTAAGAACTATCTATATGGGATCAAATTGAGAATATCAACTCTAAAGATTAGATAGTAACTTTAGGGGGCAGTGAGTTTATGTTAATGAGGAAGGAACAACTCAGAAAATGCTGGTGAAAATGGGTGCACGACTCGAAGAATGCAATCAATACTACTAAATTGTACAAGTAGAAAAAAAAAAAAGAACCAATGATACTGAGGGAAGAAGTCCAAGCACTGGTAAACATACATTGAAGACACTGGTAAAAAACAAGACACCAGAAATTGACGGAATACCAATTGAGATGTTTCAACAAAGGGATGCAATCCTGGAAGCACTCTCTTGTTTATGCTGAGAAATTTGGAAGACAGCTACCTGGCAAACCAGCGGGCAGAGATCCATATTTGTGCCCATTCCAAAGAAAGGTGATCCAACAGAATGTGGAAAATATTGAGCAATATCATTAATGTCACACACAAGTAAAATTTTGCTGAAGATAATTCAAAAATAGTTACAGCAGTGCATCAACAAGGAACTGCCAGAAATGCACAGTGGATTCAGAAGAGGACTTGGAATGAGCAACATCATTGCTGATGTCAGATGGAAGTTGACTGAAAGCAGAGAATACCAGAAAGATGTTTACCTGTGTTTTATTGACTATGCAAACACATTTGATTGTGTGGATCATAACAAATTATAGATAACATAGTAAAAATGGGAATTCCAGAGCGGTTAATTGTCCTCATGTGGAATCTGTACTTAGCCCAGAGGCAGTCATTCAAACAGAACAAGGGGATACTGCATGGTTTAAAGTCAGGAAAGGTGTGCACCAGGGTTGTATCCTTTCACCATCCTTATTCAATCTGTATACTGAGCAAATAATTCGAGATGCAGGACTAAATGAAGAAGAATGGGGCATCAGGATTGGAGGAAGGCTCATTAACAACCTGCCATATACAGATGATACAACCTCGCTTGTGGAAAGGGAAGAGGACTTGAAGCTCTTACTGATGACGATCAAAGACCACAGCCTTCAGTACGGATCACACTTCCACATAAAGAAGACAAAAATCTTCTCAAATGGACCAATAAGCAACATCATGATAAATGGAGAAAATATCGAAGTTGTCAAGGATTTTATTTTACTTGGATCCACAATCAACACCCATGGAAGCAGCAGTCAAGAGATCAAATGACGTATTGCATTGGACAAATCTGCTGCAAAAGGCCAAAATGTTGAAAAGCTAAGATGTCCCTTTGAGGACAAAGGTGAGCATGACTCAAGCCATGGTATTTTCAAGCACCTCATATGCATGCAAAACCTGGACAATGAATAAGGAAGACAGAAGGATTGATGCATTTGAATTATGATGTTGGTGAAGAATATTGAATATGCCAAGGACTGTGAGAAGAATGAACAAATCTGTCTTGGAAGAAGTACATCTGGAACATTCCTTAGAAGCGATAGTCTGCCCCCACCCCCAACTTCCACTGGAGTGCCAAAAAAAGAAGCAAAACAGTACCGAGTCCTGATATGCCAATCACTTTGGACATTGAGCTGTATGTCTGTGAGTCAGAGCACAATTTTGCTGAATGTTGTGTCTGTGCATGTTGCTTAATATTCTAGGCAGTATTTATTGAGGGTTACTAGTAGGACTGTCCCCAGAAGGGTGATTAGGACTGCTTGGAGGAGAGAATCCAACCAGCCGCCCCAATCATGGCTTAATCTAAGCCAACTGAATAGACCGATAGGTTGCATTTGTCTAATCTTATGTATGTCATGTTATTTATAACATGTCCCGATTCATTTATGTAAAAACAGTATGTCTCTCAATATGGCACTTTATATGAACAGTACACAATCTAGAGCAAATAATACTAAAGGCTTCTTAACAATTAAACAAAGTATTACCATAGCTAAACCAGGTTAATTTGAACTTTGTGTAATCAGTCAATGTACATTGGACCACCCGGTCATATTCTGCAAGTTGTTCATGTCCAGGGTAATGTCAAATTCGTGCTCAAAAGTACCATTCTCAGAGTCAAACCATATTGTTTGGTACAGTAGTTATCAGGAACTTTTCTTGAATCCAGTCCCATGCCACTTACATTTTCAACACAGAGAGAGAAATTCCATCTAAGGTTGGGGCACTCCCAGAGGCAGCTGTTATATTTCAAAAGATGATTCCCATGAGTTGTGGGGTCAATTGCACTTGTCTATGGTGTGTGATCTCAGTATACCGGGTCACACATCCAGTTGATTGACGTGGTCTACCTTGTTGACAAAGTGGCTGGAAAGATGACTTACTGTCTTGGTTCAAATGTTAACAGAGCTGGGTCTGTAGTTGTAGCTCTCGCAAAAGCCTGTATTGTTGGGGCCCATGGATGAGGGGCCTGTCCATCATTATGAGACAATCTGGGAAGAGAAAGAGACAGCAATAACTTACCTCCCTTGAGAAGAGATTTTTTTGTCCTATGACTTGAGATGAGGATTGAGTTTGTCACCCAGGCTGTCTGTCCTAGTCTTGAGGCCATAACCTCTGTGGGGACCCAGATCCTTTGACCCTGAGTTTTTAACTGGAAGAAATGTCATATCTTAAATACATTTACCATAGCGTATGATGTCATCCACCTGTACTGAGGAGTTGAATGCCTCTCCCCCGCCAGCCCCATCTCCATGGGATCTCACAAAAGAGAGGTGCTTTAGTGTAGCATCACCTCAGTCCAAACCACAAACCACTTCCAGGAAGCATGTTCCAGTGGGAAAAAGAAAAATAAGAGTTGAGTATACTGAGACTGGAATTTCAAATCAGGCAACTAACTGGTCCTCCTCTACCCCGTCCAAGTTCGGTGTTGTCTAGCATGTATGCCAATGTCATGGAATGTACAGCATCATTAAAAAAAAAAAAAGGCATAAATATAATTACAGGGGGCATATGTAGATTTTTGAGAACAAAGTTTACAACATTATAATAATTAATTAGGTTATATAGTTTATCATGTTGTCTTTTATCATACACCTTTTATCCTGGGGTATTATAGTTTGAATGGTTCAGTTTAGTCCTTATTTTGGGGAGCAATGCCTGAGGCAGTCCGTTTTAAAGAATTCTGTTTCTCCATGACATTAGGATGCTAGTCTCATGAGTGTAGATGGCATCTGGAGATGCTCTGTGTGGACAGTGCAGGAACCACGGCAGTCTTCACAGCACTGTTAAAACGCAGCACTGGAAGTTCTTGTTTCAGGAGGAAGGAAAGCTCTTAGAAATATCTGTGAAAGAACAAAGACCCTTAGTGCTCCCTCCTCCCCCAAGCTTTCCCAGGTGTCATGATTTTTTTTATCAGCAGTGTATTCAATTTAATAATAAAAACTTTATAACATGATTTTTTTTTAATTGTTATTCAGAACTTTTGTCAGGACTGTTTGTGTTAAAAGGAACACACATTTTATAGAACAGTCTGATTAAATATATGACACAAATGAGAAATGCCCTTTCAGAAAACAGTTATACTGAGATCCTAGACTGCTTGCCTGAGACGTATAGCTGAGGCTGGGGTTATCTTTTCCCTCCCATCAGTCCTTTAAACTGTCTATTGAAGTGTTCAATTGCTCCTATGGCTTGGGGTGATATAGAGCATAAAGAATCCAGTCAAGATCTAGTGAAAGCCTCTGCATAGGATGAGAGGCCCTGATAGGGCTTACTTTTTGGGAACATCCAGGCCTGTTGGCTCAGGATTCTGTCTCTGAGCAAGTTTTAGTCTTAGCTGGGGTCTCATAGGCAGGCTAGCTATTCCATGCTGTTTGGTGATTTCTGGCAACAGTGGTAGTGTGTAGGCTCAGTCTAGGATTATGTCTGAGCGCCCATGGGCCATCCTCTTGTGAGTCCACCAGGTGGCCAGTAGTATACCTATTTGCTCTGGAGGAGAGGTTGCTTCCACCTCTGGAGTTAGCTGACAGGAGTGGTTTACTCATTGATTGTTTTCTCCACTCAGCATAGAGGTCTTTCTGGTGACTATTCACATGAGTGACAAATGTTTATTAGGAGTAGAACTGATTTTTATCTAGATGTCTAAAGCCCATACGGGCTTGTTTTATATGTCAGTCCGAGGTTTGCTAGTGGCCAGATCAAATGGCCAAGCTGTTAGCCTTATAGCCCATGTCATAGGTTTTCATGTGCTCCATTGAAATGGCCCTAACTGTAGTTACCTAACTTTTGTTAGGGCTTGGAGGCAAAAGCATACAGAGATGTTTATTAATACATCAATATTATCAATATGTACAATAGAGGTTTGTAGGGGCACTGAAGAGACTTATCCACAGTCAGTCTTGGGCAAGGGTCCTGGGGTGGTGACCTAAAAGTGTTCTTTTCCTTGGTGCTACCTGTTACAGAGATCACAGTCACCTGTGCACCAGTACCCAAAAACTTCAGAAATACTATTCTTTTCCATTTTCTTATTGAACTTTAATTTTGGCATAGGGCCTTTGGACCCCCCTAGTGACAGAGTGACCTTACTTAATCCCTATTTATTTCTGAAAATTGGAAGGTCTGGGCAGAAGATGGCAGGGCTCTGTGTCATTCGTGAGGTCATGTCTTCACCATTTCAAGTGCAAGTAGTGCCGTCCAGTACGGTTGCCTGTTAACATGGAGGTGGTCCGTCTCATTTTAGCTTTCCTATTTTTCCTTATTATTGTAGCTGTAACTATGTTACTACTCAGTTATCTCAGCAGGGATGGTTATTAGACCATTCCAGAGAGGGCCTCTAAGGTCTCTTCAAGTCTCCTCAACAAAAGCAGTCTTGAAGAGCTTTTACTCTTTGTTTTTGTACTCTTAACTCATGCTTTGTGTTGGCAATTTTAGTGCTTCCAGTTGGATTTTTTTTTTTTTTTTCCATTGTCCTGGTTGGAGCTAAGGGAAGCCTTAGTAACTTGTGCATTCCCCTTTCCTGGACTGTGTGTAGGGCATTGGATAGCAGTCCCATGAGCCTTCTATTTCTTGCTCCTTTATGGCTCAGATAGGATCTTCCATTGTCAAATCAGAAAGACCTCCCTCTGCCCAATAATCTTGGTACAGGTCAGGTCTACTGTATGGGTATTATCAATTTTTGTCTTGTTATTCACTGTTTTCATAACCAGAACCACATTGTTTTTGCAAAGTTCCCACTTCTTTGCTTCCCTTTTTGGCCTTTTGGGTATTCCCACAGCCAGGTTTCTGTTCTTCCTGGCCTCTGCTGGTGGAAATGGCTGACACCATCTTGCTATTTTCATTCCAAAGTGGGACTTGCAGTGGAACTGTTTCACTGCCTCTGGGGGGAGGGGGCATTGAGGAGGGTCCAGTACCAGAGCTGTCAGGCAGAACAGTATCATCAACATCAGATGGAATGACGGGGTCATAATGCCAGGTTAAGTCTGGCTTTTACCCAAAGTGCCATCACAGCTTTATAATCAGTTTGAAACACAGTTCTGATATCTTCAACGATCCAAACCAAGAGTAGCTGTAAAGCTTTCCTGTCAACAAATGCATTTTTAGATACACTGAGTCTGCAAACAGACCCCTAAGATACCCTGGAAGAAGGTGGGGGATCCCCACATTAAGGGCAGATTCCACTTCCAATCACCTCACTGGTTCATCCCATCCCTCCCCATTTGGCCAGAGGGAAGCCAGTACTCCTGTCAGTTTCTCATTCCTCAAAGAGCCAGTATTATCCTGGAATGAGCACATCTATAAGCCCTGTGAGTCTCCCTTAACTCATGTGTCCTTCTGGCTATCCTGCTGACTACGCCAAACTGTGAGGTCAGCGTTCAGAATCACCAACAGAAGACACACTCATGTTCCACTTGCGCATGGACTAACGCTTTACTTACAGACAAAAGAGTCAGTGAAATCAGCTCCACTAGTGGGCACTGGCCTTCCATGGCCAGTAGGCAGCCCCCTCTACTACCGGCATGTGGCCAGTGTAGGGCAGAAGTTCTACTTTCATCTCCTCATGCTATAGACTGGAGAGACCCTACTCCCTCCTTGCCAGGAACAGATAGAGAAGTGGGGTTGCCCAGGTGCCTTATGGTGCCTGCACATGTGCAAGACAGAGAAAGTTACTGTGTGCTCAGAACACAGGGAAGGTTTCTCTGGTATGGAGAAGAAACTGGGAGAGAAAGAGGGCAGCTGATCTGGGCCCAAGTCCTTTACTTAAGTGGTCTGGATGGGAGGTGTAGAGGCAGACCATTGCCTCAACAGTGGCTATGCCAGTTTGTAACCAGATGAACTCACTCCCCTAGAATTATGTTATTTTCTTACCTGTTCAAGGATCAGAATTTTATAATTAGAGGCCCAAAGGCTATGGAACACAAGCTTTTCCTAAACCTACTAAATTGCCATATTTTGTGGCTATGAACGTATATAGATTGTATCTGAGGAGAAGGTTCACAGTTCTCTTAACTTCTCAAGAGACTATGAACAAGACAAACAAACAAAAAGAAACTTTTTGATGATTTTACTTCAGTTCACACTTCAATATGTGGGAGAAATCTTATTTGGGATAGAGATACTTGTTCAAGGACAGAAAGCAATTGTACTAACCAGAAGGACCCGATTCATTAATCCTGAGAATATTGATCCAAAAAAGATCTTTTATTTCATACAGTATCTTGAGCTTTACCAAATTCAAATGTGATTGTGTATGGCTTCTGACAGGTTCTATGTGCTTCTTATGATAAATGGTGAAAATAACTCTATGATAAGTTATCTCAACACATTTATTAGGAATAGAATCTGGCTTTATTCATGTTTGTCCTACTTTTTTTTTTTATTGTGTTTTAAATGAAACTTTACAGAGCAAATTAGTTTCTCATTAAACAATTAATATACATATGTTTTGTAATATTGGTTGCCAATCCCACGATGTGTCAACACTCTCCCCTTCCCGACCTTGGATTCCCCATTTCCATTTGTTCAGCTTTCCTGTCCCCTCCTGCCTTCTCATCCTTGTCCTTGGTGTGGTGTACCTATTTAGTCTCACATGCCTGGTTGAGCTACATGTATTATTGTTTGTTTTATGGGCCTGTCTAATCTTTGGCTGAAGGGTGATGTCCTTCTTAATAGCTGAGAAATATTAGGGGCTTCAAACCTAATGATTTAGAATTCGCTTGACAAAATTAATGACCTTGCACCAAGTGAATATGGATAATTCAATAAAGGTGTGCTAGGCCTCTGTTTTAGTCAGTTAGGGTCTTGGCAGACACATTTAACTATGTACAGGGGATGGGAAAATTGTTGGGAACCACAAGAAATGGTGCAATCCCCCAGGGTTAGCCACAGTGGAGAGCAGATACAGACCCTAGAACTGATGGGGAAAGGGAAGGAAGAAGTTAGCATAATCCTGAGAAAATACCAGCCACTGAGAGTTGCTGCAGCTTTCAGAAAAGGAACGCAACCAACCCATGGTAACTCAGAAGGGAGGGAGCTGGGAAATACAACCCCAATCTCACACTCTCCCTTCCTCCAACCTCCTGCTGGTTATTTCCATTGAATGAGCCCAACTGGAAGCTAGAGGGCAAGAGAGCAGGCGATATGACCAAGAAGGACCAGATTCCCAAGAAAAGAGTAGGGTAGAGAGCGAATCTGAGGAGAAAAGGAAGATATTCAGCACAGCTGTTTCTCTTAAGAGGGTTAATTTTGTATATGTGTGTGAATATAATGTGAAAATACTAGCCAGGTGGATTTTCCATCTCCTCTTCCATCATTTAATTTTACTCGAAGTCTTTTACCATCACGGCTCTAGTGATTGGGGGTCTGAGTTGATTGGGCCCACCAGGAAGCAGATGCAACAAGAAGTTAGAAGAGAGATTTATTGTGGGTAAGAGAATGGCAAAGGGGAGAAGAAGCAGAAGAAGGTGGGGAGAGCCTTCAGACTACTACTCAGGTTTGACACCCTTGAAATGAGAGGGAAAGGAAGGAAGACTGGGAAAGAAGAAACTCAGATTGCATACAGCCCCGAGAAAGTCACTTCAGCCCAACCAGACCCAGTACCCAGTGCCGTTGAGTTGATTCCGACTCATAGCGACACTATGGGACACGGTAGAACTGCCCCACAGAGTTTCCATGGAGCACCTGGTGGATTCGAACTGCTGACCCTTTGGTTAGCAGCTGTACCACTTAACCACTAAAACCCCGAGAAAGTCGCTTCAGCCCAACCAGAAGCTCTGTCAATCTGTCATGGAGTAGTCCTGTGTTGGGAGGAAATGGTCAAACCCTTGAGCCACTGTCTTACTCCATTATTATGTGGGGACCACTCCAAGAAGAGCATAACAGCTTGAAATCTGCATTGTACACACAGGTTGCCTTAAAATTCCAAGCAGCAATTAAATCTTCTGGGATAAGGATTCCACCCAGTGGCATCAACCGCTCCAGGGGTGCCATGCCCATTCAGTATGATGGAGCCATACACATGAGATACAAAGTGTTGGCAAATGAATGCCATTTTTATTATTCATATAAAGGAAACAGTAAACAATAGGGATATGTTTATGGTGAGTGACCCACTTTTTAGGAGAGTGATCCGTTTACATCTCAAAGGAGATCCGCTTACCCTTTCCCAAAATGAGTGTCCATTTTTATACACTGGAGTGTGTGTGGGGGGGGCACTCTGTGGCTCAAATGTCAGCAGATGTGCCACAGCTCAGGTTCTGGGCTCTCTGTCTCCCCAAAGCTCTCTTAGTTGGCTCTGCCCCTTTCACTGACTATCTAGCTCTCAACCAGCAGACTTAGGACAATCCTGGGCCAGCGTCACAAAAGTTCTCAAAGCATAACTGCTGTTTGGACAATCCCTGCATGAAGTATGCCCCAGATTCTTCAGGCAGACCCCTGCAGGGGGTTTCCCAAGGATTATGGCCCTAAGCTCAGCAGGAGCTTCTGCCGTCACCTTTTCAGTGGGCCAGCTTGGGCTCTTGCTGCCATCTGCTGTGAGCCAGTTTGGCCTCACATCGCTGCCCTTTCTGTGTCCCTCTGATCCTCTGGGCCCATGCTCCGTCTGCCATCCTCTAGGCCTCACGCTGCCCACTCAGCTCTCAGTTCTGGTCTTTGGCTCCACTGCCACACTCTTAACCACCACCATTTCTGTCAGTCTTCATTGTTACCAGCTCAATGTTATAGCCCTTTCACTCACGTCTGGGAGATTCTCAGAACAGGGACCCTTTGTCCAAAAACATGCTCCCCTCCAGGCTCTTGTTGATTAGGAGGTCCCCCAAAATCTCTGTGGAATCGGTCATTTATATAGGAAAACACCTTGTCAATTTGAAGGCAAGGGCTTTCCTAGCAGTACTGTAGCTTGACCAGTCATTTTAGGTGGATTGGAAACTGACTAAACTTCTTAGGTGCACTGCAAACTCAAGACTAGGAAGGCCACATAAGAGAACCCATTGTAACTCCAGTTAGCAACTGGAGACTGACAGGTAACCATATTCTTGCAGCTGGGCAACAAGGCCTTTCTTGGAAGGAACCTAAGTGGCGCATCTCCTTATCAGCTGCAGACACCATGAATGCCATCTCAGGAAGAGGCGGCCATGATATAGGGGTAACCTCTGACAGACAGGAAAGGGAAATTGTCTTCTGTCTCAGAGGGGAGGTCAGTGTAGAGAGAAGCAATCACAGCAGGAGGAAGCAAGTGTTCGGTGACCTGTGACTTGATCTCCCCTGTCTGGACTGAAACCTTGGGTGGGGTAAGGTGTTAAGAAAACCAAAAACTTGACACCTTCATTGGAGAGCATACAGAAGGTGCCTCTGTGTTCATAAAGGGTGGCCATGGTTGAGTAACAATGACACAATGAATTGTTAAAGCTGAAATGAGGTCTAAATTAGCCTCCAGAGTTTACTCTAGCTATTGTGTGGTACAGAAGGGATGTAGAAATTCCCACCTGCTTCACAGAAAACATGGAAGGCAGCTGATAGGCTCGTCAGGTGGTTCCACTGTGGTGGGGGTAAAAATACCTTCTTGCTAAGATAAATACCTTGACTGCAAACTAAATTAGTAGTTGAAGCCAGAACTCGAGGACCGGTGGGGCCAGAGAGGGAGAATGACTCCCACTCAGCCTGTTGAACAAGAGAACTGACACATGTCCATGAACACCAGACTTTTTCAAAGGACATAAGCCTGGGGCCACTCCACGGAGGAGACCAGCAAGGACCCAGAGGATCAAAGGCTGATCTGAGGCTCCTCCCACTACTTCAGAGCACCTAAGGCCAAAGCTATCCTGAGTTACCATCTTGGGCAAGAGAGTGGGAAGCTTAGAAAAAACCCTGATAGGGAGTCCAACTCTGACACAACTGAATGTTGACCTGAAATGAGATTGTCTTAAAAGAAGATATTAAGAGATTCTTAAAAGATAAGCTTATGTTCACTTGTCCCAACCTTACTACTGTTGACTGTCAACTTCCCAAGACTCCAGTGAAACCTGTTAATTAAGCAAATCTAAGATTACTAGAACTACTATAGTAAGGGAGAACGTTGTCTTGATAGTCTTAGGAGTATCTCAGAATGAGGGAGTCAGAATATGTATTGGGTTATCTTTAAGATAGGTTTGCAAGGTGTGGAGCAGTTTATGGCCTAAAAGCTTTGGATTTATGAGCACCACAAGGGGAGGGTCTTGAAGCAAGGCTTGATGGGCAAGTTGCTGGTTTTGATAAGTAAGCGATTTTAGTTGACCTGTAGTCTTGTTTTCCAGGGTCAAGTATTCCTGGAGCAAACAGCAAAGTTAGGTTTGCTTGGTTCCAACATTGTTTAACAGGGACAGGAAAGACACCGACTGGGAACTCTGCTAGTTTTCGTTCTCACTCCTCAAAGGGATGGAGATTTGTGAGAAAGATCATATAAGTTAGAATAATAAAGACAAGGCATTTTTTTTCCTTAGCATACACTTTTAAATAAATGTTATATTTAGAATAGTTTTAGATTTATTGAAAATTTGCAAATATAGTACAGAGTGTTCCCATATACCCTATACCCAGATTCCCCCATTAACATCTTACTTTATTAGTATGTGTCATTTGTTACAATTCATGAACCAATATTGATACATTATTGTTAACTAAAGTCCATACTTTTTTTTTTTTTTTAAGTCCATACTTTATTCAGATTTCCTTAGTTTTTAACTAATTTCTTTTTTCTGTCCCAGGATCTCATCCAGGCCGCCATACTACAATTAATTATCATATTTCCTTAAGCTCCTCTTGGCTATGGCAATTTCTCAGAATTTTATTGTTTTTGACAACCAGGACAGATTTGAGGAGTGCTAGGTTTTTTTTTTTTAGTCCTGGTGGAGCAGTGGTTAAGAACTCAGCTGCTAACCAAAATGTTGGCAGTTCAAATCCACCAGCCTATCCTCAGAAAACCTTTGGGGCAGTTCTACTCTGTCCTATAGGGTCGTTAAGAGTGGGAATTGACTCAATGGCAATGGGTTGGTCAGGTATTATTTTCTGCAGAGCACTGGTGTTGCCGTGGTTAAAGTACTCAGCTGCGAACGGAAATGTCACTGGTTTGAGCCCATCAGCTGCTCCCTGAAGAAAGATGTGGCAGTCTGCTTCTGTAAAGATTTGCATCCTCGGAAACCCTGTGGGACAGCTCTACTCTGTCCTATAGGGTCCCTATGAGTCAAAATCAACTGGACAGCAATGGGTTTTTTTTGTTTGTTTGTTTGTTTGTTTTGGTCAGTATTTGATAGAATGTCCTTGGATTTGTCTGATGTTTTTCTCATGATTAGACTGGGCTCACATGCCTTTGGAAGAGCAACCACAGAGGTAAATTACCCTTCTCATCACCTCATATCCAGGATACATACCATCAGAATGACTTACCATTGCCAATGTCAGCCTTGGTTACCTGGCTGAGAAAACTCAGCAGGTTTCTCTCCCCTATAAAATTACTCATTTTTCCTCTTTACATACTGTATTTGTTGAAAGAAGTGACCATCACAGCCCAAATTTAGAGAGTGGGGAGTTATGTTCTACCACCTTCAGGCAGAGCATCTACACAAATTGTTTGGAATTTTTTTGTATGGGAGATTTGTCTGTTCTACTCCATTTATTTACTCTCACTTATTTATATGAGTATGGACTCATAGATATTTATTATATCCTTTGGGTTACAATTCAATGCAATTTCATTTATTTGTTGCTTAAATTGTTCCAAATTTGGACACCGAGATCTCATTCAGTTAGCTCCTGTGTCCACTGACATACCCCTGTCTTAAGCACATCCTTTTTTATGGGACTAGAAGATGCTCCAGGTTCATCTTGTATGTTTCTTGCTCCAATCCTAGAATCAGCAGTTTCTATTTCAGATTTTATATTTTATTGTAGAATGGTATTAAAAATTAAGAACTGGGTACAAGGTGTGCTGCTGACTGGGGGTGTCATTCCTTCTAGTGACATTTCTTTTTCACATTTGAGCAGTGCATTCATAAGGAACCCTGGTGGTGTAAACAATTAAGCACTCAGCTGCTAACTGACAGGCTGGGGATTCGAACCCACCCAGGGGCTCCATAAAACAAAGACCTAGCAATCTGCTTCTGTCAAGATTACAGCCAAGAAAACCCTATGGGCAATTCTCCTCTGTCATGTGGGTTCTCTGTAAGTCAAAATCGACTCAGTAGCACCTAATGACAACAGTGCGTTCATGATCCCTTTACGTGTAAATCTACTTCTGACTTCCCCATAACACTGCCCCTTGAAAAGTTATAGAAGTTAACCATAGTGACCCCCCCGCCAAAAAAAGACAGTGACTCAGAAATGTGGCTCTTACAGTTAACATATTCCACAGGACAGAACAGTTTGAACAGAAGGAGTTTTCTATGTAATGTAGCTCAAAAAAGTAGGAAATGTACTCCATTTGTTACGTATGAAACCCCCCAGAGAAGTTTTCACTTGTGCAGTGCTAGCTCTGTGTTTTGAACAAAGTCAATTAGAAGTCTGGGAGAGGAAGGCCTCATTTTAACTGAAGTGACTGATGACTACTCACAAGCTGTGATGAATGGGCCTGTAAACCAAGCACATCAATACCTGATGGGCGTGACAAGGACAACACTTGTTAACCTCAACAAGGATAAATCCTTTTCCCTCAGACATCATGATAAACCAGGCTCCATAGTTACAATTTGATCCCAAGACAAAGAAATAAAGGTCAATGATTGAAGGCAATTCTTTACCATCAAATTAAGATGTGAACAAATTTTCTGTTCTTCACTGACAATATTTTGCTTCTTCTGCGAAACCAGATTAAAGTGAAAGATAAGAAAAAAAAATGACTGTTTCCTTGGTTCTTTCAGTTGGTTAATTTAGATATTCTCCATAATTGTTCTAAATATAATAAAATATTATGTCACAAACAAATAAAAACAAAGTAAAGCAATAAAATAATTTTAGCAAGGAGAGCTAAGTTTGACCTACCAAAAATTTGGGTTTCAACTACAGGAAGTGGGGCTCCATGAGACATTATCAAAAAAAAAAAAAAGTACTCAATGAAAATCCCTTCTGATATTAAGTTCTAATATTTTATGGTTCTATCAAGTGTATGGAGCCCTGGTGGTGAAGTAGTTAAGAGCTCAGCTGCTAACCAAAAGGTTGGCAATTCGAATCCACCAGCTCCTCCTTGGAAGAGATATGAGGCAGTCCTGCTCTGTCCTGTAGGATCACCATGAGTCAGAATCAACTGGACAGCAATGGGTTTTTTGTTTTTGTTTTTCATCAAGTGTGTATTTACCCTGGGCAGTTGATGGGTCTTTGAGGGCTTACTATGCCCTCAGTGCTTTTAGAACAAAGACGCCTGGGTAATCTCATATATAAGTTGTCATGTGTCCTGCTTTATGAGCCACAATTGACTGAAACAAGAGTCACCCATGAATCTAGATGATATACAACTGGATCCTGGTGCTGATATAGGGGCACTGGTGTCTGTGAACTGGTTGATGAGTTGACCTGATATGAGAACCTAAGAAAATAGTGGTTCTCCACTCCACCCCAGATGGTGACTGATCATCGGATCAAATCCTTTACCTCAAGGAATAAGACAGGCCCCTTAGAGTGGCTATAAGATCACTGACCAATAAGAAACTGATTGCCTTTGAGTGGATTCTGACTCATGGCAACTCCATTGTGTCAGAGTAGAACTGTGCTCTGTAGGGTTTTCAATTGCTGATTTTTTTTTTAATTGTATATTGTTGTTGTTATAGAGAATATACACAGCAAAACATACACCAATTCAACCATTTCTACATGTACAATTCAGAGATGCTGATTATATTCTTCAAGTTGTGCAACCATTGTCACCCTCTTTTTCTGAGTTGTTCCTCCCCCGTTAGCATAAACTCACTGCCCCCTAACATTCCTGCTTAATCTTTCAAGTTGCTGTTGTCACTTTGATCCCATATAACCAAACCAAAATCAAGCCCAGCACCGTCAAGTCAATTCCGACTCATAGTGACCCTATATAGATATTTCCTAAAAAAGCATAATGAATAAGGCACATTTTTTTACTAGTTAAGCTAAATTATTGTTCGGTTTTAAGAAGACTTTAAGGGATATTTTTGGTTTAAGTTTTAGTCAGTGGCTGATTTTTTTTTGGAAGTAGATTGCCAAGCCTTTCTTTCAAGGTGTCTCTGGGTGGACTTGAACCTTCAACATTTTGGTTAGCAGCCAAGTTCCTAAAATAGCCCTAGCTGTTCCAAACTGTTTCTGGTTCCCATAAGACCTGGTTTTGTGGCTGCTGAAACAGTTTCTTGTGCTTTCTAACTTCCTGGAGAGTCCTTTCAATAAAAGTGGTTATCTGTTGTTGCCTGAGCAGGTCTTGGCTCCTTGAAACTTAAAACAGTTGATATCATATTTAAAGGACCCAGCAGTACACATTGTGGTTCTGGAGGACAGGTATCATCCTTATCTTTGTATTCCAGGTGGGCACATTAAGCCAATGCTCAATACATGATTAGTAAAAGGGTGAATGAAGGAATGAATTAATAAATGAATGGGATAACAAGACCCAGAGAGATTAAGTGACTTGCCCAGGGCTACTGAGAATAAAAGCCAACATCATTTCTTGAGCTTCTGTTAAACAATAACTCAAGCTAGCTATTCTTTCCTATCCCTATGTCAAATAATACTAAGATCAAGCAAAAACAATTTAGCTGCTTCTTCCAGTAATATTTGATTCTGGAAGTGTAGGCCATAAACCAACTTAAAAAATTATTTGTCAGGACTAACATCTTCCTATCAAGCTTTGCTTTAAGACCCTTGCCTTGCTGGGTCTACTAATCCAAAGCTATAATGTCATAACTTTGTCCAATCCAAGCCAGTTCTTCACCTGGCATGAACTCAGCCTAGGCCCTAAAAGCCCTATTGATCCCCCAACCTAGTTTTCATTTTGAGTTATTATTAGGGCTCATCAAGGTGGTGTTTTCCCTTACTACAGTGGGTCTTATAAATGTAGTTTTTTTGTGTGTGGTTCCTGGAAAAGTCGAAGTCAATACCACACGACCATTTAAGGCTCTTTTCTTTTTTCTTCTTTTTAAAGCATGATATCACGTTTCCTTTATATACAAAAATCTGCCAAGCAGAGAGATGCCATTACTTTTCTCAAAGAACTTGGAGCATGAAGCAAATAACTCACTGCCTATGACTTTGTCTAAGGAATAAATAATTGGAATAAAAGTTATTTCAAAAACTTTCCAACTCCAGGATTTTAGTTTAAGCAAAAATCTATGAAGCTGCTCATTAGGTTGTTTTGAATAAAGGTTCTAATTCTTTGCTACTGTGTTAAATGCAGTGCAAGTTCAACATTTTCCCAACTCTGACCAAAACAGAAAGGGGCTTACGGTACGCAGCAAACTGTGTTAAGGCCTATGGCCTCATTAAACTCTGAATTGAATTTCTCAAATATATACAGAAATGAACAGCTCTGGATTTGCAGTAAAGTGTCTGTCATGAGAGTTGTTTTAGCGCAAATGATTTTAAAAAATAGCTGTCAATTCCAGACGTTTCCAACTGATAGGACAACAGCCACCACATGTCACACAATACACCCCATGCAATGTAAACATACCATTCATGTCCACAACTGGGATATTTATGGCATTTTCTATGGTTGCCATGTCAACCCATGGAGCAACCAGGCCATTAAATCACGCTGTCAACAAGCCAAGACAGTAACACTGCAAAAAAAAAAAATTCTAGTTGCTGACATGAAACATTACATTTATCATTTCAAGTCTTGTGTTTTTTTTTTTTTTCCCCAGCTGCCTCTTGCTTTATGCTCTGTGTCACTGCTTTTGAGCTGGCCTTTTAGGGTGCAAGGGGAATATGAATAAGCTGTTTAAAATTCATTAGAAACCCCAGCCAAGTCTTAGTAACTTTAACTTTCATGGAAATTATTTTTTAAGTTGGTGATCTTGATTGAGTTCACATGCCAAGAGAAGAACGGATGAGTTGAGACCTGACATGTCGCTAATAAAATTGGCCAATTTGACTTTCTAACTTGTATCCACCACTTCATTTTTCCCCTTTTCATGAAATTGTTCCTAGAAAATCTCCTGAGTGAAATCAGGGATTCACTCTGATTTCTTCTGAAACTGGCTTGGGAGCCTCTTGTTGAAATTCTTTCCCAGGACCATGGAGAAAGTCTAATCAGTAGATACAGTATGAGGGTTCTAAAATCAGTAACAAAACCAACAGTAGATTTTTCTAGGGCTTTCCTGATTTTACATGATCATGTTAATTTCAAAAAAGACTATTCATTGAATGCATAACTAAATATAATTTAAATTTTCCACCATTGTAAGACTTTTCAACATGAATTCCATCACATAAAGTTCTAGGACTGTTAGATAGAAAATGAGCTAATCATGATATTTCAGTGTAAATATTGATGCAAATCTCAGACCTGGGACTATTGTGCATAGATAGAACAACAAGGATGCAAAGTTTGTTCTGCTTCACTTCACACCCCCTCCTCTGCTATGTATATCTCTCCTCCCCTTCCCTTCAGCCACCTCTGAGCACATTAAGGCTGCAGAATTCTGATGGGATCTCAGGGCAGTTTGGCTGCTCCTGTGCACACTGTTCTACTCTTCATTCTTCCTGGAGAACTGTGAGTTTTCATTAAACAAGCCTAGATGTGAACCTTCTCTACTAACTGGTCATCAGAACAGGTCTCTATTCCTCATCTGTGTATGACCCCCACCCTTTGGAAGCCATGCCATTCCACAGGTATTGTTCTGGAAAAGAGAGACCAAGAGTAATCAGAGAATGTGAAAATCAGCCAGAATCATGGGGTTTAGAATGTCCAGGCTATTACCTGTGAGCAGATACTTGAACAGAGGCGAGAGGCCATGAGGGAAATCCCAGGAGCTCTGCCACCCAGCCAATCACAGTAGAGCAGGAGTGGCAGATCCTTACAGAGGGGTCTGTAATATAAGGCAGCTGAGGAATCTGGGCTGGAGATAATATGAACTGGGTTTTCAAGGAAGGGTGAGCAGTTTCTGACAATTGTATATGAGGGAGAAGTAACTTTCAGGCTGAGGGAACCCTTGTGCAAGTGCCCAGAAGCCAGAAAATGCCGATCAAACACCAGAAAGGAAGAGCGAACTGTGTGATTTTAGAGTAAATACCAGAATGGAGTCCCTGAGTGGTGAAAATGGTTAATAGCTTGGCTGTTAACTAAAAAGTTGGAGGTTCGAGTCCACCTAGAGGCACCTCAGAAGACAGGTCGAGTAATCTACTTGCCAAAAATTGGCCATTGGAAAACCCTATGGAGTACAATTCTACTCTGACACACACGGGTCACCATGAGTCAAAGGTGACTCAACAACAAATGATTTGGTTTAAATATCACGATACAAGAAAGGGCCAACCCAGGGAGGGCTGTGGGTGCCTGGGTGAGAAGGCAGACATGGAAAGGGTTTGAGTGGAGCGATGTGGACAGATCCATGCTCTTAGGTGTTCCTTGGAGGATGCATTGGATGGGAAGGAGGATGAAGCCAATAAATCATTAGAAGTTTATTGGAGTAATTGGGTTGGGGAGAGGGAGAAAATGATAAAAAGAGGATTTAAAAATGATGATTTAAAGTCTGAATGTGTGGGATTTGTGAAAACTCCTCTACCAGATATTTTGAAGATAAAAATGACACAATTAGAATGAATAAATAATATAGTTGCACAAAGGAATAGTATACAGCAACAAAAAAGAATAAGCTACAACTAAGCACAAAAATGTGGTTGAGTCTCACAGAGATAAGGCTGATCCAAAGAAGCCAGACATAGAAGAGTAAACGTAATGTGCTTCAGTTACATAAACTTCAGGAGTTGACACAAATGCACCAGGCTGCTGGATGAACGGTGGGGACTCTGGGGAGGGCAGTGACTGGAACACACACACTGGGGCCCCCAGGGGGCTAGCTGGGCTCTGTTTCTTGATCTGGGTGCTAGTTATGGGATGTGCTCAGTTTGTGGGGATTTACTGGGCAGAACACTTACGATGTGTGTACTCTTTTGTCTGTTAAACTTCGATAAAAAAAATTCACAAAAATAAAATTGGAGATCTCAATTTAAAGAGAGGGGATATTGAACAGGTGGTTTTTAAATGTTCAGCCCTTGAATCTGAATATAAATGGGGTTATAAAGGTCACGTTTCCTGGATTCCAAGAAAATTGGGAACTGTGATTCAGCAAATTACACCATTGCCTCATTCTACTCAGAACCTGGCATCTCCCTGCCCCAGGCCTCCCCACCCTCAGCCAAAGCCCTGGAATGTTAGATCCAAACTCACCAGCCTGGAAACAGTCGACACTAGTAACGCTGAGAAGCAAACAACTGAGCCATTGTCTCCTCAATTTAAAGGAAGCAGGAAAATAAAATGCGATAAGAGCAGGGGCAGGGAGGCTATCAGCGGTTTCAGAATAAAACCGGTGGAGCTCAGTTCTTGCCCTGCCTGAGGTAGAAATCCATCATTCCCCTCACTAGCCTGTCACTGCGGGTAGTGCTGCTGGGCCATTAGCAGAGAAGCCTGTAATGATTAACTGGGCCGGTGCAGACAATAGTAACCCCACTCCCCCACTACCCCTTCCCAGTCCACACCTACTGCTGGTCATCCAAGAGAGATATCAGACAAGGAAGTTTGCAGCTATTAAAATGCTTCAAAATCTGGATTCAGTGTTAATGCCTGTAGTTCACCACAGCCCACCTAACTGCTCCTACCTGGAGAAAAAAATAAGCATTTGAATCTTAAAAACAAAAACAAAAAACCAAGAAATCAAAATTGCTCCCAGATGGATTCCTAAGAAAAAGAAGCATGTCTTAATTAGAAGTTTCCATAAATGCATTTAATCAATTGTTTAAAGGTTATTAACTCCTTGGAAAGGGAGCAGGACAAAGAATGAAAGTAGTGTCAGAATGACAGTAAAAAGAAAAAAAATTTCTAAGCAACGTAAAAAAAACCAAAACCAAACCCAGTGCCGTCGAGTCAATTCCAACTCATAGCGACCCTATAGGACAGAGTAGAACTGCCCCATAGAGTTTCCAAGGAGGGCCTGGCGGATTCAAACTGCCGACCCTTGGGTTTGCAGCCGTAGCACTTAACCACTACGCCACCAGGGTTTCCACGCATGTATAAAGCTCCTGTAAAAATAGTGGATTATAATCAAGTCTTCCAACTTCTCATAAAAAAAAAAAAAAAATACTGGTTTAATCTGACAATGCATTTCCTTACCTCACTGACAATAAAAAACTGAAATCTGATTTAAAAAATGATACATACATTTACGTAGAAGCTGACGTTATTCAAAGCTGTTTTCCCACACGGTCTGCATGAGGTTTCTCACTCTTGCTTCCTGCTGCTCATTAATTCAGTGAATGTCTTCCAGTGCCTACTCTATGGCAGCCCTGCGCTGGCTGTTGGGACTTACTGACAGATGGCGGTAGGTCAGGCTGATCCAGTTGCAGGGGCTGACATTTCTGTGGCTGTGGCCTGGTCCGGGGTCTCGATCCCTCTGGCCTGACTTCAGTGAACTTCTCCTGTCTCTCCCCCTCTGGCTGGCCAGCTTCCAACACTTTTTGGACTTTGGACAGTGGAGTGATGTCGTTGAAGATCAGATCTGGTCTTTTTACACTCCCTCCTTTCCTCCTTTCTGTATCCCATCCCCCAAAATAATAAAACCAAATAACACAAGCATACATATTAATCCTCAGCCAAAGAAGAAGAAAAGAAAACAAAACCTTTAATGAGACAAAGGGCAAGTCTGACTCCAAATTTCTTTCCCTTGATCCCACATGGTCTTTGTCCTTTCCAGGCCCTTTATGCCTTTCAAAATGATTTCCCTCATTTGCCTTTGTTTAGGTTGTGTCTTTTGCCTGGAAAGCCCTTTCTTTCCATTTCTGCCTGTAAAAATTGACCCATTCTTCAAATCCCAAGTTCAAATGCTATCTCCTCCATGAAACCTGTACCGCAGAAATACCACATAATGGTGGTTTACTGAATCTCTCCCCAACTACGCGTTCAGTGACATCACATTGGAAGCTGGATACCAGCCATGATAGGAGCATTTATACCACGAAAATTGGCAAATGGTACAAATTGGAGCTTGATTTATTGTTTTGTTGACCATCTAGACTTAAGAAAGTGGTGGGGGAAATGTTAATAGAGCAGAACAAACTTAAAAGTGAGCTGTGTCTGAACCACTACATTGTGAAAGCACATAAATTTGAAGAAATGCCCTTCAGTATTAAAAAACTATTCTCCAGTTCAGTAAAAAAAAAACAAAAAAAAAAGCCATTCATGTCATTGATGAAAAATAAAGTTCCTGCAAATGTCTTAATCATTCCACTTTCATTTGACTAGTTAACATTCACAAAAATATCAACCAAAATTCATGGCAGAACTACCCTCATTCACCAATGAGGTGAGCACCTCCTTTGCTCGGTCTGATAGTAGTCAAGAACTGAATTGTAGTCCAGGTTTCTAAAATCATAGTTGAATGACAACCATAGATGGGCTATGAGTACAAGAGTTCAGCAAAAATCAACAAAAGCATTCTGTGAGAATCAATTGACTATGGAATTTACAATAAAAAGTATTGTATATTTTATAATTATTTGTAAATTGCTTGCTATACATTCATTATATCAGTAACATTTATAATAAATGTGTGTGTGTGTGTACACTTTCTTCCCAGAGAGAGAGTTGTTGGCCACTTATCGGCACACTACCTACCACCTGTGGGCAGTAGCCCATGGGGGCTGCTGAGCACAGGCCAAGGGAGGGACTGACTAACTCACCTGCTCACCTGCCCATACATAGTGTGGCTTCTCAGATACTCCCTGTGCCACCAGCTCAGACCTCGTACCTCACCAGCTGCTCCCACCTTCAGTCTCCTCCTCTGATTACTTTGGTGGTATTTCCCTCAGACCTTGTTCCTCAGTCCCTGTGATCCACCCGCGTTCTTGTCCTAGGCAAGTCCTCAAATGTTAAACTCTCTAGACCTTAGTTTCCCTACCTGTAAAATAGGAACAGCATCAGTAGCTACCTTATAGAGTTATCACGAAAAGTATCTACCTCATAGGATTGTCGTAAAAAGAGAAAATAAGGCACACACATGAAGCCCTGAGCACACCAGCAACGACAGCAATAAGCATCACCATCACAAATGTGGCACATGGCCAATTACTTACCTCTCCAGGTGGAATATTGCATTTACACTTCATGGCAACCCTGTGAGGTGGGTCCCGTGTTACCTCCATCTTGCAGATGGAGAAACCAGTTTAGAGAAACCACAGAGATGAGGAAACATGCTCAGGCCGCCAACATTGGGGAGATTAGGTGCACTAGTGTTAAGTAGCTAGGTAACTTTAAAATACAGTTGTCAGATGTTGTGACTCTCTTCTCTCGTCTTTTTTCTTCTCCAGTCACTTGTTTTCCTTTGCTCTTCCATAGTCTCCTGTTTTCCTTTCTTGTTGCCTTTCTGTTCCCTCACCCCAGCCCCATCCACCTGAAAGAAATGGGAGAGGAAACATCAGATGAACTTCTTCTTTTTCTATAAATGTTTCTCTTTCTTTGGTGCTCTCTTTGAGCTTTCATTGACTCAAAAAAAAATATTTTGATGTAATTTCAAACTTATAGGAAAATTGTAGTTATAGTGCAAAGTACTGCTTTATTTGGATTCAGCAATGGTTTACACTTTGCCTCATTTGCTTTGTCATTCTTTCTCCCCTGCTTCTCTCTGCCTACCGCGTGCCACGCACCAGCAGACGCTGTCAAGATTCACCGCTCCAGCAGCTACTCTTTCTTTCAGCTCCTCTCGGTAGGAACATCTTCCTTCTCCACGTATGACTTCTCTCCTTGCCCATTCACAGCAGAGTAATATTAGCCCCAAGGTTTAACAGTTTCGATGAGTTAGCCTGCTCCCAACCGAGTAGCCACAGACTGTACCTTAGACGGGTTTGTAGTGTGCTAGCCAAACTGTGGGGTCCAAATGGGTTTGAGAACCAGAGATGGAAGGATTTTAACGGGTAGTTGGGGAATATTCTGTGTCTTTAAAAGTATACCCAGTGAGGTCTGGGGGAGCAACCCCATAATCAAACACAGATATTTCTGTGAACAATGCATGCAGAATAAACAAAGACTTTACATATTCTCACTTCAGTTCATGTCGCTATTAGTCACCGATGGAGTTTTAGTGTCGAAATTTCAGTATTCAGAGTCCTTGCCTTTTGAAGTTGCACATAAAGAGTTGGGACTATACTTTTTTTATACGGTAGTGGATAGGTACTAGAGAAATGCTTTAGTGATAAATTGACTGTATCGCATCTAAATTACATAGAAAATTTAGTAAATAGATCAGTTCTATTTTAAGTAACAGTATTGTAAATTACAATAATCTTAATAATACTTAAAATAGCAGAATACTGGCAATTTTTTTTTCAGGGATAAAAATACTGCCTCCCAGAAGAGTAGAATTTAAGTCCTAAAGATAATAAGCAAACACTAATGCTTCCTCTCTCAACAGGAAGGGCTTCTTTGAAGTCAGAGGGAATTTAGGACTTGGCTGTGATGTACTCAGTGACCTGCCAAGATGGCATATACATTATAACCATGGGACAATAGACTGGTCATGAAATTCTGTATAAAAGAATAGACGAGCCTAGGTGCCAGGGCACTAACTCCTTACAGGCATTAATTCACGTAGTAGTAAATAATATAATTTATTTTATGATAATACACTGGTTATCACATACAATTACCAGTTTCCCAGATGGATTATTGCCTTTTATGTTTCCTAAACAGACAGAATGAATACTCCCTACTTATCAGTCTCTCCTGAGATCTCTTTTCTCTGAAAGGTTACTTTTGTTGTAGTTTTTACTTGATTCCATCCAACATGAGATGAAACGCTCTCTCAAGCTCTTCTTAAGTGACTTCATGTTCTTTATTCAATTGCTACATCAACTGGAATTTAAGTTTCTTAAGCTAAGATTTTGGAGTCCCTGGGTGGTGCAAGGAAACCCTGGTGGCTTAGTGATTAAAAGGTACAGCTGCTAACTAAAAGGTCAGGGGTTTGAATCCACCAGGCGCTCCTTAGAAACCCCATGAGGCAGTTCTACTCTGTCCTTTAGGGTCGTTATGAGTCAGAATCGACTCAATGGCAGCAGGTTTGTTTGTTTGTTTGTTTGTTTGTTTTGCATGGTCAAACAGTTAATGTGCCTGGCTGCTAACTGAAAGATTGGGACTTCGAGTCCACCCAGAGGTGCTTTGGAAGAAAGACCTAGTGATCTACTGCTGAAAAATCACCCATCGAAAACTCTGTGAGCACCATTCTGCTCTGACACGCATGGGGTTGCCCTGAGTCAGAACTGACTCAGTAAGCTAAGAATTGCTACTAAGTAAATATTTGAGGTTGGTTGCAATAAACCTAGGGAAAAAAAGCAAATTTGAGTTGGAATGCTTTTTCAAGTAGTTGAATATCTAGTTATCCCAGCTCTTTAAAAGTTTTTGACATTAATTTATTGTATATAATTTTTTTTCACTGTCAGTTTATTGGAGTTGATTAACATTATGCCCATTTTAAAGACTGAGAAAATTAGGGTTTAAACAAATTGCCACAGTAGTAAAGCAAATTAGAGTGCATGAACTGGTGATACTATGTAGTAAAAGTTCCAACTTAAATGGTAAACTACACAGTACGTGGAGGACGGAATTTAGGATCCGACTCGCTGGAGTGAGAGACCAGGGGTTGCAGGTTTTTGAAAAGAGCGGCTTTTCCCAAAGAAGGCAGTAAAGTCCCCTTTTGGGAAAAGATGGCTTTTTGATGGTGCTATCCGTAAAACAGGAGCACATCCTGGAATTGGGAAGTGTGGCACCCGACCACCAGCCTCACACACAGTGACCTCAGCTCCATGCCTTCGCGTAGGATTGTTTTCTGAAAGATGCGCCCATCCGCTCTGAGCACAATGGGAATGTCTGCAGCTGCTTACCTGCTGACACAGATGATCAGATATGAATTATTGAACAGAAAGTGCCACCACCTCCACCAACAACAGAGAAAGCTTCGAGATTTGTGGGTGGCAGAGGGACCCAAACCAGGCTACTCGACAAAGTGAAATGGAGCAGGGCCAGCCAGCAGAAGAGCTGGGCTATAAGGGGAGGTGAGGGCAGGGAGGGTGAAAGCCAGTGCATGCCCCCATGGCGGGCACATTCCAAGGACCACACCGTAGGAGGACACGGCCGTGTCGGGCTACAGAGCGCCACTTAGAATTATTATATTATTTAAGCCCTGCTTCCCAGCACAGACATAAAATTATATTTAAATTTCCTGCCTCCAGGCCATCAAAAGGAGCCAAGTGAAAGCAATGTGCACTTCAAGGCTGTAAATCTGAAACTTCCTAATCCCCCAAAGTCCACACTAGACTTCTTGCCTCCATGGAAACAACAAAGTATTCAGCCAACTGATTGGCCTCCAATGAATTTTAGATAAGACAGCTTGGAAGGGAATGGATGTGATTTTAATGCAGAAGAAAGCGCTGGAAGGGCGGTCCACTTGGTTCATATTTGAATAAAGCAAACAAGGCAGACGAAAGGCTGACAGCTGTAAATGACATTGTCAGTACAAAAATTATCAGCCAGTTTACAATCTGTTTGCTTATGTTGAACAAACAGACTGTGTGTGGCATCCCTGGCCCTGTGAATGGCAGAAATGCTCGCAGGCCTCAGAAAAGCTATCTGCTTTCCTGCAGCCAGCCACAATTAGATCGCCATTTGACAGCCACACTGAAAAGGAAACCGTGGCCTCCGCCTCTCCCTGCACCCCCTCAGCCCTTTGCTTTCTCCTTCTCTTTCTTTCCCTTTCTTCATAGTCTTCTTCATAAGGCCAGCGCTGAAGTTGGGTAGAGACGCCCGTCCTGTGGTATCAATGGTTTGAATTATGTTAGTTCTGCTACTGGATCAAGTCGTTTACTGATGTGTCTGTCTGACATTCCAAGTGGGGGTCTTCAGTAACCTAGCAAGGCTCAGCGCCAGCAGCCTTCGTTTTTTATTCCTTAAAGGAAGCAGAACCCGGGAGCCCTTGAAAGAATGCCACTTTTCTTTGTGCAGCCTGCCTCGGAACACCCCCCTTCCGCTTTGAACTGGCTAACATTGCACTGGGTGCTGAAACAACGCATCCCACAACACAAGAATGGCTGTGGAGCAAGTATCAAATGCACACCCCTGAGCAAGGCCCAAACGCCAAGGTTTCAGGCGGGAATGAAAAACCAGTGGGCTCTTACCCTTCTCAGGCACTGGGCCGGGCCTTTAACCCAACCCCCAGCCGAGAGGAATGAGTTGTGTGGTCCCCCTGCTTAATCCCTTCTGTGTTCTGCAAACTCATAACACAGAACTGGCTGCCTTTGTTCAGAGAGAATGGAGAGCAAACACAGGTACTAATTTTATCTCTCGGCTGCTCTAGGAGGCCCCTCTTGTTTAACTGCATCAGAGGGACTTAAGCCTCTGCTAGTGGCTTTCATGGGGCCCCGGGGTGTTTGAATACTCCTGGCTTCTTACCTGTGAAATAAAGGAACACCTTGGAGCGATGAGTGGACACACCCTTCTGCCCTGTGGACAATTCACTTTTGTGGAGCTACACACTGGGAATACAAACAATCACATAGGAAGCCAACATTGCCTCTCAATGGTTTCCATTTTCATTTTCCAGTTTGTGTGTTGTCATTCGTTGTGGGTGTGGGTCAAGTCTTCCTTTTAGACACCACCACTTTTAATATAAAGAATCTGTTTAGAGGTACTTGGTTTATTTGACCAGAAAAAAATAATAATGATAGGTAAATGCAGCATGTTTGTAGCAGATAAAGGGGGTGTAGCGGGCGCACACAAAGCCGGAAGACTGTGGTAATTACTTTTAAGCAGTGAAGCATCAAAACATGGATGAAGTAGGGAAAGTTCGTCCAATTACCACTAACCTAGAGAAGAGAGTTAAACGTTGTGCTGTGCCTTTCATTTTTATCTAAATTGCAGCTTCTTTTCCTCTGATATGGTGATTGGCCATAAAGAGTTGACCATCATTAAAACTGTTTGATTTGGAACCCTGTAGTGTTTGGCTAAGAGGGTAAATGCAAATTTCATGAAAGAATAAGGATAAATTTACATATCAGCCTCAGCTCACATGGAGAGAGTAAATATTCTGTTTATCTCAAGTGTCACTTTATGATTTCAGTAGAATATAAAACTGACCTTGGCCCAGTCATTGCAAAAGGCCTGAATGGAATATACGCTTGTCTAAATACAATTTACTCAAGTAGAACTTGTCAGCAAACCCTGCGGAACTCAGCAAACAGGGTTAAAGAGCACAGTGCTAGGAAAGCATTTTGTTCTGATAAACTCCAAAATGAAATTCTGGAGTGAGGGGTTGGTGAATACGAAAGGGTAAAACATACACACACACCACTTGTTTCATCCACTTTATGAGATCACCGTGAATTAAAACATTTCGACGGCACTGGGTGGGGGTTAGTTAGCTAGTGGTTTTAGTTTTCGGTTACCTAAATATTAAAAAATTGAATATTTTAAAAAACAGTTCAATACTGTAATGTGTAATAAGCTTTGTTTTACGATTTGGAGACAACGGTAAGATCATGATTTGTTTGGTTTTATTCTAGTAACTATAATTGATTTGAGGAACTTCAGCCCTCCACAGGTAGTTTACATTTCAGGAGGATAATTCCTTTTGGCTGTTTAACTCAACTATGCTTGCATTTTGCACAACATTTTTAATTAGTTTTTTCTCAGGCTAAGTCAACATTCATCACTGTGGTAAAGGAGTATCAGACTTGTTCATAATGAAGGCTTTTGAGTGTGCAGGAAAATATCCGGAAACAGTTGCAGGCCTCTGTACTGGTATTTTACGTCCACTTTCTCTCACACAAAAGTTCGTTATGGAAAATGAAGGGGCCTCAGAAAATGACTTTCTTCTGCGGAAGAAAGCAGGTGGCACAAGCGTAGTAAGATGATTGGGGAACATACATGTATTTTATTTTGAGCTATCCTGGAAATTTTGCCAACTGTAGAACAGAAAAATTATCCCGAATAAAATAAAAATGACAAGTATTTTGGGAATACAAATAGTTTTAACTAAAGAATCAAATCCTATTCTTATGTTTTTTATAGCTCACAAAAATAGTAATTTTTCAGATAAATTATACATCCACATAGAATAACACAAAACTTTAAAAGAAGGTTCCCATAGGAGCTGCATATCTGAGTCCAGTTTGCACCTTAATTACAAATAATACCAAAGTTCTCTACGCAATTCTTTCAGTGAAGGTTGTTGCTGTTAGCTGCCCTCCTGTCGGCCCCCTACTCATGGCAACCCCACACAAGACAGAACCAACCACAGATGGTCCTGGTTCCCATAGGAGCTGCATATCTGAGTCCAGTTTGCACCTTAATTACAAATAATACCAAAGTTCTCTACGCAATTCTTTCAGTGAAGGTTGTTGCTGTTAGCTGCCCTCCTGTCGGCCCCCTACTCATGGCAACCCCACACAAGACAGAACCAACCACAGATGGTCCTGGTTCCCATAGGAGCTGCATATCTGAGTCCAGTTTGCACCTTAATTACAAATAATACCAAAGTTCTCTACGCAATTCTTTCAGTGAAGGTTGTTGCTGTTAGCTGCCCTCCTGTCGGCCCCCTACTCATGGCAACCCCACACAAGACAGAACCAACCACAGATGGTCCTGGTTCCCATAGGAGCTGCATATCTGAGTCCAGTTTGCACCTTAATTACAAATAATACCAAAGTTCTCTACGCAATTCTTTCAGTGAAGGTTGTTGCTGTTAGCTGCCCTCCTGTCGGCCCCCTACTCATGGCAACCCCACACAAGACAGAACCAACCACAGATGGTCCTGAGCCACCCCCATGATGGCTTGTGGATCAGACATTTGTCATTCATAGGGTTTTCGTAGGCTGGTTTTCGGAAGCAGACTGCCAGGCCTTCCTTCATAGTCCGCCTTAGTCTGGTTAGGCGGGGGTTTTTGAGGCTAAATGGGTGGGGGTGAAGGGGACTATAAATAAGGAGAAAGCGTCTCATTATTACCAAAATTGTGACCAGATTTTCCAAATGATCTTTGAAAGAAGACTGACATATTGTTTGTGCTAGATGGAGATTAAAAAATCAATAAATAAAAGTGTATTTGTGTTTGGGGGTGGGGATGGAGGTAAGTAGAAGATACATAAGAAAATAAGATTCTTGGGCTTCTCAACTTCCACACCCTGTGCTCACAATCATACTAACCTCAGGTGGCACACACCACTGTTTCTGGTTTGATGCAGTTGTAAAATTCCAGAAAGTTGAGGCTCATGGCTGAGTAAATGGCCCTACAAACTTAACAGACCAGTCCTTTCCTACACTCTAAGATGTCCAGAGTCTGAGTTACAGTGTTTTCAGAAAGCACAGTCTATCAGCATCACATACAGTAATGATGCTCAATGAGCCTAAAGGAAATAACTAAGAATATGGGGAAAAAACACCAAAGTAGAGGGATTTGAGTGTCCAGGTGAGGGGGACAAGGTGTGGGGCCCTGCAGCACATGTGCAAACCACGAGATGCTCTGACCTAAAGTCCCCCTCTGTGTGCATCAGAGATTCACCTTCTACTTGCTCTCCAGTGAATTCCAGAAAGAGTGGAAACAACCCAATGTCCATGAACAGATGAACGATAAACAAAATGTAGTAGGTCCACACAAGGGAATATTACTTGGCAATAAAAAGGAATCAGATACTGATACTTGCTACAGTGTGGACGAATCTTGAAACATTACATTCAGTGAAAAAAGCCAGTCACAAAACGCCATGTACATGATTCCATTTATATGAAATGACCAAAATAGACAAATCTATTGGATTCCAGGGGCTGGAGGCAAGGGGACAGGAATGGGGGTTGTTGTTGTTGTTGCTGTTAGGTGCCGTTGAGTTGGTTTCAACTCATAGCAACCCTATGCACAACAGAACGAAGCACTGCCCAGTCCTGAGCCATCCTTACAATCGTTGTTATGCTTGAGCTTATCGTTGCAGCCACTGTGTCAATCCACCTGTTTGAGGGTCTTCCTCTTTTCCACTGACCCTGTATTCTGCCAAACATGTTGTCCTTCTCCAGGGACTGATCCCTCCTGACAACATGACCAAAGTATGTAAGACGCAGTCTCTCCCTACTTGCTTCTAAGGACCATTCTGGTTGTACTTCTTCTAAGACAGACCTGTTCATTCTTTTGGCAGTCCATGGTATATTCAATACTCTTCGCCAACACCACAATTCAAAGGCTTCAATTCTTCTTCAGTCTTCGTTATTCATTGTCCAGCTTTCACGTGCATATGATGCGATTGAAAACACCATGGCTTGGGTCAGGTGCACCTTAGTCTTCAAGGTGACGTCTTTGCTTTCCAACACTTTAAAAGAGGTCTTTTGCAGCAGATTTGCCCAATGCAATGTGTCTTTTGATTTCTTGACTGCTGCTTCCATAGGCGTCGATTGTGGATCCAAGGAAAATGACATCCTTGACAACCTCAGTCTTTTCTCCATTTATAATGATTTTGCTTATTGGTCCAGTTGTGAGGATCTTTGTTTTCTTTATGTTGAGGTGTAATCCATACTGAAGGCTGTGGTCTTTGATCTTCATCAGTAAGTGTTTCAAGTCCTCTTCACTTTCAGCAAGCAAGGTTGTGTCATATGCATATCACAGGTTGTTAATGAGTCTTCCTCCAATCCTGACGCCCCGTTCTTCTTCATGTAGTCCAGCTTTCGTATTATTTGCTCAGCATACAGATTGAATAGGTATGGTGAAAGGATACAACCCTGAAGCACACCTTTCTTGACTTTAAACCATGCAGTATACTCTTGTTCTATTCAAAAGACTGCCTCTTGATCCATGTATAGGTTTCCTCATGAACACAATTAAGTGTTCCAGAATCCCCATTCTCTGCACTGTTGTCCATAATTTGTTATGCGTTAGCATAGTCAATACAACACAGGTAAACACCTTTCTTTTATTCTCTGCTTCCAGCCAGGATCCATCTGACATCAGCAATCACATCCCTGGTTCCATGTCCTCTTCTGAATCTGACTTGAATTTCTGGCAGTTCTCTGCCAATGTATTGGTGCAGCCACTTTTGAATGATCTTCAGCAAAATTTTGCTTTGCATGTAATACTAATATTATTGTTCGATAATTTCCACATTTGGCTGGATCACCTTTCTTGGGAATAGGCATAAATATGGATCTATTCCAGTTGGTTGGCCAAGTAGCTGTCTTCCAAATGTCTTAACATAGACAAGTGAGCATTTCCAGTCCTGCAATCGTTTGTCGAAACATCTCAATTGGTATTCTATCAATTCCTGGAGGCTTGTTTTCTGCCAATGCTTTCAGCTCAGCTTGGACTTCTTCCTTCAGTACCATCAGTTCCTGATCATTTGATACCTCTTGAAATGGCTGAATGTTGGCCAATTCTTTTTGGTATAGTGACTGTGCATTCTTTCCATCTTCTTTTGATGCTTCTTGCATCATTTAATATTCCCCCTGTAGAACCCTTCAGTACTGCAGCTCGAGGCATGAATTTTTTCTTCAGTTCTTTCAGCTTGAGAAATGTTCAACATGTTCTTCCCTTTTGGTTTTCTCTTTCCAGCTCTTTGCAAGTGCCATCATAATACTTCATCTTCTCAGGTTGCCCTTTGAAATCTTCTGTCCAGCTTTTTTACTTCATCATTTTTTCCTTTTGCTTTAGCTACTCGACATTCAAGAGCAAGTTTCAGAGTCTCTTCTGACATCCATTTAGGTCTTTTCTTTCTCTCCCATCTTTTTAATGACCTCTTGCTTTCTTCATGTATCATGTCATTCCAAAGTACTACATCTTTATTAAAATGGGCAAAGCTGAGATGATCAATGATTTTCATTACCTTCTTTATGATTTTCAATGCTTAAAAGTAACCATTGTTGTCATCTCTATGTTCTTTCTGTATTTTCTTTGTATTACACATAAATTATCAGTATTTATGTAATTAAGTACAACATTCAATGTATTGAATAAATGGCTGACTGCATATATACTCTTTGGTCATTTTTTCCTTAGAAATACCTGATGAACAGTTTCTGAAGTTAAATGTGTTTGTCTACTACATGATTTTCATTATCTTCATATTATTCTGAGCCTGTGCACATGCCGTGATTTGCTTAGACTATTTTACTATTGGACATTTAGACTGTTTCCTTTTTTTTCCTTTTTTACAATTATGTATAATACTGCGGTAGTATTATGGAGCCCTGGTGGCAAAATGGTTAGGTGCTCAACTTCTAACTGAAAGGTTGGTGGTTTGAATCCACATAGCAACTCTGCAGGAAAAAGACCCAGAGATCTGCTCTAGTAAAGATTTCAGCCTAGAAAAGCCTATGGAATACTTCTACTCTGTCACATGGGGTCACTATAAGTCAAAAGTTGACTTGACATCACCTAACACCAACAACAGTGATATTAAACCAAACCAAACCTGTTGCCATTGAGTCAATTCGACTCATAGTGATGCTATAGGACAGAGTAGAACTGCCCCATACAGTTTCCAAGTGGATTCGAACTGCCAACACTTTGGTTAGCAGCCGCAGCTCTTAAATACTGCACCACCATGGTTTCCACAGTGACACTAAGTTCCCTAAAATTTTAAGTGTATTTTTATATTTCAAAAAATTAGATTCTGCATGCCTTCGACTGGGTCATAGTGCATCTTTGCCAATGTCATAACAGTGTCCTAGAATCAAATGAATGAAATTATATCAAAGCATATGAAATTCCATCTCAAATGTTACTGTTTATGTAGTCATTTTTTCCTTAGAATGGCAGTGTGAATGGGGTCTCAGATTTTGTAACATTGTTTTAAAAAAATGAATAGCTCTGGTTTGAAAGAGGGGAGAGGAGAGGTGTTGGTTTCATTTTTAACCCTAATCAACAAATTAGAAGACTCATTATTAAAAATTGTCAAGTAACTATGCATGTGCTTCTTAAAGAAAGATATATTTCAGAAAAAACTTGAAGCATCTTTAGTTACTTTCTGGTCTCAGGAGTAAAAGCCTCTTTCCAGACTAACCGTACTGAAGGAGTACTGATTTGGCATTATCAGAAATGAGTGTCAGCTTGATCCTTAACACTAGACTTCAGTTTCCTCTTCTGAAAACAAGGATATTGCCTGGATTAACTCTGTGGTCTCTCCTCACCTTAACGAGGTCTGACTGTGTATGACTGGGGAACAGTCAGTGTCCAGTTTACCAGTATAAGGCGGAGTAGCTCACCGACCCTGTTCACCAGGGTCTGGGAATCACATTATGTAAAAGGAAATGCAGAACCATGGTTCATTGGGCTTTGGAAGTTGAGCGTGGGCAGAAACCATGGTGTATGCATCTTCGTGTCCTCAGCATCTAGTTGCTCATGAGGCAGAGCCAGCACCAGGGAACATTAACTGAAAGAATGAGCAGATGGAATCGAATAGGTGGAAAACAGCACAGATGGCCCACGATCCAGGTGGAAACTAGAAAGATGTTGACTCTTTCCAAGAAGCATCAGGATCTTGCTTCTTGCTCTCACATCCTTGACCTCCATGGAGAGTCACCCATCCCACCCGGGATAAAAGGAGACAGGACTCCTCCCCCAGGCAGACCTCTGGCTGGGCCCTATTTGCCCCACAAACAACCAACCTTTCCTGTTTGCTCTGCCAGCAGCGTCTGAACCCAGGAGGCCGCACTTCAAGGGCAAACACCTTCTCCCTGGGTTCAGATGCTGATATGCAACTCCGCCCCCTTCCCTATGCTCTGCCCCTCCCCACCACCAGGAGCCATTTCCCTGAACCATGATGTGGGTCCAGTGCAGCTGGAGCATTGTCTCTCTGAGGGTCTCAGCTTGCCTAAAACGTTCCATTAGGCAGGTGCCTGTGCTCTCTACCACTGGCAGAAGTTGTCTTCTTCTTTCCCCTCTTTTACCAGAAACCATGAACAAAGTGCGCTTGGAGCGCCACCCACTTGCAGCTGGGCTTTGCCCTGGGGTGGAGGTGGAGTAGCAGAGGGTGGGGCAGAACAGGAGACACACCAGCCATCCGTTATAGTTGCCTTTGATGGAATAGGATTACTCTGCCTTCGTTTGTCAGGACGTGGAAACCAGAAGATTAGGGGCAGGTGCAGTGATCAAACATCCCAAGGCCAGCCCAGACCTCCAGTGGTGCACCTGGGAGCCCCCAGCTAAGGAAATCTAAGGCTCAGTGAGAAATCTGGGCACAGAGACCAAGTTCTAGCTGTGCAGCCCATTACTGCTCTGACTGCTGTGTGTGCCCATGTGTGTTAAATGGGCAGAGGCACCGCCTTTGCCTTGAGGGTTGCCATCCAGGTAGTCAGATATTCAGGTGAGTCTGGGAGCAGTCACGCTGATCATGGTATCCAACTAGATGTGTTTTGCAAAGATTAGAAGCCTAAATTGGCAGAAAGTCCTGGAAAAAAAGAGGCCATTAAATATAAGATGTGATAATTTCCTCCAGGCTTGAACTCTGCACAGGTAGCAGTTCTCAGGAAAGCAGGACACTTACATTCTATCCCAAAGATGAAACCACTTATCATGAGCCCTTTATGTCTGATAGAAATGCGTCCCAAGGTGGTCACATACCTCAAATTTGAAAATACCTCTCTAGCAAATAAGGATCCCCAGTGATTTGTAATCAAGTATAATACAACTCAGAAGCCAAGGTGATCCCCACCAATTCTCTAACAATCCTGTAACCAAAAAGCTGAAGTCAATTAAAATAAAGATTTTGAATCTCACTTCTTCAAGGCATTTGCTGTGCCTCATGAGGGCAGCCGGCCATTTTTGGGGAGGTTCTGAATGAGCACTCAGAAGAAAACTATGTGAAGGCTGGGACAGGGGAGGGCGTTCTGTATATGACTGGCCTGATTCAGTAGTTTAGATGTTTGCCTCTTAATTTGTCCTATTCATATTTGTCCCTCTGCAAAGTGAACAATTAATGCATGGCCACTGGTGAATGTTAAATCTGCAAATACCAGGTCAACTACATAATATGTCCCAGTGAATTGCCGGCCTCTTGCTGTGATGTCATCCCCATTTCTCTTGGGAGGTGGGGAGGATCCGGCTGACCATTTTGCATGCGGGGAGGTAAGGAGGCAGGGGACTCAGGCATACGCAGGAGCAGGAGCTCATCTGATAGAATCAATGCAGGAGCCATAACACAAATCCCTGGGAGAGTAAAAGGAAAAAAAACCTCATGAACCTTTTCAGCCATAAATAAATTCTTATGCAAACATATTTCAAAATGTGAGCAAGAGTGTGCAACCATTCAAATGAGGTTTTTATTCACTGAGGGGAAGGTTGCCTTTTCATATATAGGACTCAGTGGAGGAGGCAGATGAAACCATCTTCCGTAGAAATGGGGTCACATAGGCTATGGTTCCTAGAAGATTTATTAAAAAAGAAATAATTCCTACTTCTCAGTCATAGAAACACCGAGGTATTCTGAAGACAAATTTAAACTCTCAAATATTGTGGTGTGATTTATTTTATGGATGGACTGTATTTGTAATTTTATAGAATCAACATGCATTCGATTGCCAAAGTTAGCAGATTAAATTTTCTTGTTGTTGGTGTTTTTCTTCCTTGATATACCAGTTTCATATTTGTAGGGCCTTTCTCAGTGAAGCTTTGGGGAAGACCATATTTTAAAATTTCCTGAAATGTGTGACATTCTTGCTATCTTACTCTTGTATTTGGGGGCAGGTGATTTCATCTTACATGTAAATCATTGAAAATAATTATTTTTTTATGTTTACCAGAAGCAGAATTTCTCTTTATTTTAGTAAATCAAATGATCATCACTGTACATTGCTATGAAATGAACCGTTAGATTCTTCTAATAGAAGCAGAGCTTTGGAAAGTTCCATTTCATAATTGTAGGGAACATCTTTTTTTCCTGATTCCTTTTGGTTTACACAAGTAATACATGATCACTTGAAAATATAGCTTAGATGTCACCACTGTTAATATTTTGATACCTAAATATCACATACATATTTTTACAGATTTAGGATCATATTATACATGGAGTTTTCTTTTTTTGCTTAATTTTGTGAGCATTTTCTGATGGCTTTAAATATTTCTGAACACAAGCCCTTTAAATGCTGTGAATTGTTTAGAATGTAAGTATGTTTTGCAATACACAATTTGTTGAAAAAAAGGTAAATTACATGAATTCAGTCAATTTAGCGGGGGAAAATAATACATATTTAATATGATAATGAAATAACTCTATATAATTTGACCAAATGTTTGGCTTCTCAACTGCTCTTGTAATCCATAATCGCAGCACATCTGGAGACCTGCAGAGTCCGTTCTGTGCTAGGAGTCACCACATTTCATTTTAAACAGAGTTCATATGCAAACAGACAGAGACCTGGAGATAAGAGAGTGATATTGGGATGAGAGTGTTATGCTTTGCAGCATTCTGGTAACTGAGTTTCTCACAAGCTTCATCAGGGTATAAAATTTTAGGGTATAAGGAGAAGGAAGACGCAAATGCAAAGCAAATAGCTCCTCAGTGGAACAGGTGAATAAAGATAAGTATTTTTAAAGAGGCCATTATTTTATGGTATTTAGCTTTATTTTCCTAAGTGAATCTAGTTCCTATGTGGTCATCCTTTACCAGGTACAGTTCCACCAACAATAAAAGTTCCAGTTGAGATTATGGTGCTCTTTCTTACTTGAAATGGCCAACCGGTCACTCTGCCAAAGATATTGCCTCCAAAATGGTAGAATGATAGAAGATTTGGTGGGTCATCTCCTACCAAAGCAATCTCTTGCATATTTTAGGATGTAGAAATCTGGTGAATCAAATGAGGGCTTATACATTATTTAATAACTGGAAATGCAACATGAGGTCCAGAATCCTTGTTGCTTCCTATTCTAATACTTTACAGGGTCTTGGAGCTTTTACAATACCAAGCATTGTAGAACATTATCATGGATACTCAAGGGAAGGATGAAGGGCGACAAGAACACAGAATCTTTAGACTCCAATCGTGAAGTTTTATCCCTTCTAACCTTCCAGTTTGTTTCTCTGCCATATTGAAATTTTTTCATGATTTGCTGTCACACGTTGACATTTAGCTTCCTCCTTAAGGTAGAAAGTTGCAAAGTTTCCCCTAATTTAGAAGATGAAGCATTGCATTTACTTGTCACTCATTAAGTAGGCCATTTTTTTTTTTTTTAGTGCCTACACAGAGAGAACTAAAAGGGAGTAAGTTTGGGAAGATGACAAGTAGAAACATAAAGAAGGGTAGAAGATGTTTATTAAAAATGAATAAAATAAAAAGTTTGGCTGGCTCTTTCTAACCGGAGAACACATTCTTACCTTGGAAGCAACTCCCATGAATACACACATGCGTGCTCTTTTCTGCCTGCCAATCTCAGATTGGGCAGGTCAGGTATGTGTCTGGTACTTGCCTCAGTGCAACACTCCCTATGGCTTGTCAGAGTGGCCCAGTTTTAATCAGACAGAAGCCCGTTACTCAGCAGATACTTGAAGTGTGGGCTCTTAGGAACTAGCTACCAGGCATATGAAAAATTCACTGCTGATTGACCACATCTTCAACCAACAAACGTTTTCTGTAATGAGCAGTCATTTCACTCCAAGAGAAGCAAGGTTGGCTTGGGTCCTGGGACTAATGGTGAAATGAAATCCTCAGCGAGGTTGGTTCACCCCAAGAATCCTTAGGCATTCATATTAGAACACGGGTTGGTTTCTGGACATTTTCTTCAAATTAGGTTACTGTGTAGAAATAGGCCAACGGTGTCTGCTACAATTAAAACGATTCTGACTTTTTGCCAGAGGTTAATTCTTTTTACTTGAGTGGTTTACAAACCACTCAAGTAAAAAGAACTAATCATTGAGTATGACCTCTTCAATGTCCATGCAAGTATGCATCCATCCATCAACCAACATCTAGTCATGGAGCATCTTCATGCAAAGACACTGATGATACAAAGGTTAGCAAAATCTGATCCTGAAGAACTCATAGTCTAGTGGGAAGAATGGTTTGAGGAGGTAGGGCATGTAGAGTTGGACGGTGAGGGTGAGAAGGAGTTTGTCTGGCAGAGAAGGGGGTCGAGTTTATTTTTGGCCTAGAGAACCTCAAGTTCCTTTGTTGCTACTCTTTGGGACCCTTCCTCCACAGTGAAAAAACCGAGTCAGTTGAAGTCAACTGGATTCTGACTCATGGCCACCCCATGTGTGCAGAGTTGAACTGTGCTTGATGGGATTTTCAAGGCCATGTGACCTTTCAGAAGCAGATCACCAGGCCCTTCTTCTGAGGCACCTCTGGGTGGGTTCAAACCATCACCCTTTTGGTTAGTAGCTGAGTGTTTAACCATTGGTGCCACCTAGGAAATCCCTTCCACAGTGAAGCTGGGTAAAATTCATCATCTGCAGGTTTTGATCTACAAACAACTTTACTAGCACTTATGGGAGCAGGTAAGTTACAGACATGTTTTGCCACTAATCATCTTGTCATAATTTCAAGAGTGATTCCACTTTTTCACTTCCATGTTTCTCAGTGCAAATTGCCCTTTCTGCAGCCACTTGAACTCTGCAATGTTAGTAGGTCTCCTAGTGTCCGCCCCAGCACACTTCGTTGAGCAACAGGGTTTACCCGGGCACTCCCTTAGCCACTTGTCTCTTGGGACTTTTCTAGCTGGCCTGTCATTTGCTGCAATCCTGCAACCTAGAGCCAGTGATCCTTTTTTATATATTTTACCTATCCCTACTTTGTATAGACACCTTCTGAATACACAGGCATGCTTCTACTCTACCCCTGCCTACCTTTGGGGGATTCTGGCCTCATTGGAGGTTCCTGGCCATCCATCCTGACTGATACTTAAATTAGCATTTCAAAACCTAGCTATTTTTATGCTGGGAAATGGAGGTTGTGGTATGAAGCCAACATAGCCAGAGAAGGGAGTTGTTTCCCATATTTGTATCAGTTACACAGAAGTAACTCTGCTCTCATTTTTATGACTCATTTGAGAACATTCTCTAAGACGCAGCAAATATAATTATGGGGGGCAGTACAGTCTGACAGGCCCTAATGTGTGGCTCTTTCTGCCTCTCTTCCTCCTCTCTTTCCCTTGGCCTTGGCTCTGCTCATTTGCCAAGGAGAGAAGAATGGGGAAATAAGGGTAAAGGAAAAGCAGTCAGCTTACCTGGCTTTTGGCTAGGACTGGTACTAGCAGGGGCTGGTACTGTGGAAGGCTAGAGTTCAAGCCTTCGTACTCCATGGCAGTTGGAGTCATTAATCCACCCTGATGCTGGCTATCATGGAAAGTCAAGAGTCGGGTGGACATATTATTGAGTTTTGAGGTGGTCTGACATTTGGGTTGTTACAGTGAACAACTACTTCTTGTGGCTACTACTGAGTGTGCAAAAATCCAGCCCCTCCCTCCAATAAGCTGCGCTGAAGGTATCGGGGAAAAACAAGTCTCCAGGAACTGATGGAATACCAATTGAGATGTCTCAACAAACAGATGCAGCGCTGGAAGTGCTCACTCATCTATGCCAAGAAATTTGGAAGACAGCTACCTGACCAATTGACTGGAAAAAATCCATATTTGTGCCTATTCCCAAGAAAGGTGATCAAACCAAATGTTGATATTATCAGACAATATCATTAATATCACACATAAGTAAAATTTTGCCGAAGAACATTCAAAAGCGGCTGCAGCAGTACATCAACAGGGAACTTCCAAAAATTCAAGCCAGACTCAGAAGATGTGGAATGAGGGATATCATTGCTGATGTCAGATGGATTCTGACTGAAAGTAGAGAATACCAGAAAGATAATTACCTGTGTTTTATTAACTATGCAAAGGCATTCAACTGTGTTGATCATAACAAATCGTGGATAATATTTTGAAGAATGGGAATTCCAGAACACTTTCTTGTGCTCATGAGGAATCTCTACATAGACCAGGAGGCAGTCATTTGAATAGAACAAGGGGATACTGCATGGTTTAAAGTCAGGAAAGGTGTGCATCAAGGTTGTATCCTTTCACCATACTTATTCAATCTTTATGCTGAGTAAATAATTCCAGAAGCTGAACTCTATGAAGAAGAACAGGGCATCAGGATTGGAGGAAGACTCACTAATGACCTGTGTTATGCAGATGACACAACCTGGCTTGCTGGAAGTGAAGAGGACTTGAAGCACTTACAAATGAAGATCAAAGACCACAGCCTCCAGTATGGATTGCACCTCAACATAAAGAAAACAACAATCCTCACAATTGGACCAATAAGTAACATCATGATAAATGGAGAAAATATTGAAGTTGTCAAGGATTTCACTTTACTTGGATCCACTATCAACAGCCATGGAAGCAGCAGTCAAGAAAGCACACAATGCATTGCATTGGGTGAATCTGCTGCAAAGGACCTCTTTAAAGTGTTGAAGAGCAAAGATGTCACTTGAAGGACTAAGGTGCACCTGACCCAAGCCATGGTGTTTTCAATTGCCTCATAGGCATGTGAAAGCTGGGCAATGAGTAAGGGAGACTGAAGAAGAAGAATTGATGCTTTGAATTGTAGTGTTAGAGAAGAATATTGAATATACCATGGACTTCCAAAAGAACGAATGAATCTGTCTTGAAAGAAGTACAGCCAGAATACTCCTTAGAAGCAAGGGTGGTGAGACTACAACTCACATACTTTGGACATGTTTTCGGGAGGGATCAGTCCTTGGAGAAGGACATCATGGTTGGCAAAGTAGAGGGTCATCTTAAAACACGAAGACCCTCAAGGAGATGGATTAACACAATGGCTGCAACAATGGGCTCACGTAGAATAACGATCATGAGAATGGTGAAGGACTGGGCAGTGTTTTGTTTTGTTGTGCATGGATGGGGTCATTCTAAGTCAGAATCGTCTTGACAGCACATAACAACAACACCTCATATGACCCTCCGGCTCATCCTCGGGAGCTCCTGCATAGTCGCAGTCTCTTGGTTTCTTTGGCTCCCGCTCCTACCCCTTTGGGGTCCTTTCTTGCCATTTGGAGTAGTTGCCCTCTCACACCCCCATATTTCATGCATGTTTCTCTGTGAGTCCCATGCAAGTCAAATGGAGGCCAGACATTGAGACTGAAAGAATTAAAACAGCACTTCCAAACTATTTGTTAGGAGGTGAATATATACTGGTTTATAGGCAGCTTGTCCTGACAGACATAAGGCATTTAGCTCTGTGCCCTTCAGGAAAGGACCTGATTGTGCTCCTGTTTATCAGGATCCTCATATCCAGCAACTCACGTCCCCCTCACTTGGGGTCATTCTGCCCCAACACCTGGCTAAAGCCCCCAATGACATTACAAATAAGTATCTCCTTTGGTCTCACCTCCAACTCCAGGATGCGCAGCCTCCCTTAAACCCAAGGAGGGCTGCTCTGAGAGGCCATGTTTAATTCCCTTAGCTATGCTCTGGTTGTATTCTAACCCAAAGCCTGGTCCTTTTAATAGAGCAAATTAACATGTAACTTATGTAACAGCTGGAGCCCTGGTGGTGCAGTGGTTAAGAGCTTGGCTGCTAACCAAAAGGTGGTAGTTTGAATTCACCAGCCACTCCTTGGAAACCCTATGGGGCAATTCTACTCTGTCCTATATGGCTGCCACGAGTTGGAATCAATTGGACTGCAACAGGTTTTATGGAACAGCCAGTGGCAGACAGGGAAGGCTGGAAACAGATACCCCACCACCACTTTGGAAAGAGAATCAGTTCAAAACTCTTCATTCTGATCACACGACGTAAGTGCAGAGCAGAGAAAAATGATCAATGATTAAAACTTACGACTTCGTTATTTTAAGTTAATATGCAAATTTGAATTTTGTGACTTTTTCTCAAACTCTTAAATAGAATAAATTTAAGTAGCTGTCAATCATCAATGATTTTAATGGAAGGGCAATTTTTACAAGTAAGAGAAAACTCAAGTTGGTTCGAGATTTTATTTTGGTTGTTCTATGTAGAAGAAACAGGGTGTAAAAATTTACAGATATCCCTGTAAATTTGACAAGTTATGTTTCTGAACATAAACTTGTTGATGTTGTTGTTAGGTACCATTGAGTTGGCCCCTGGCTCATGGCAACCCCATGAACAACTGAACGAAATGCTGCCTGGTCCTGCACCAGCCCCATGACCAGTTGAGGATCAGGCCATTGAGATTCATAGGATTTTCAGAGGTAGATTGCCAAGGCTTTCTTCAAAGTCTGTAAGCTCTGCTGAAACCTGTTTAGCTTCAGAGCAACACACAAGCCCCCACTGACAGATGGGTGGTGGGTGTGGATGAAATTCATTGGAAGGGAATCGAACGGTGGTCTCCTGCATGAAAGGCAAGGATTTTACCATTGAACCATCAGTGCCTCAAGGTAGGATGAATGATTTAATAAAATGCCAGGTAACAGGACAGAACATTTAAAATGGGAATTGTTTTGAAATAACTCAGAGTTTTGACTTGGGGCACCTCTAGAATATATTCGCAGATAACATTGAGGTGGTTGGCATGACTGAGCAGATAAGAAGATAGTGTCCACACCTATGTACTACCAATACCATGATTAAGTTTCTACTGAAAAAGTGGAGAAAGGAAACGAAGTGACGAAGGGGTTCCTAAAGGAACGCACTTTGGATAAAGTTCTGGTTAACTGTCTTAGAGATTAGTTTAGCCTTACTGTAGTAGGTTTAACTACAGACCAAAAAAGAGAGAAGGTGATAGAAAGGATGATAAAGCTTTTAAATCTTGGGAAGACAAATCTCAAACTCAAAAGATTATATTCTCTCAATGTTCTTTGGAAATACCTGTTTCATTTTGCATTTTATTTTAATGCAAACTGATACCTTGCCAAAATTACCAAAAAACCTTGATAAAGTCCTAATTCCTTTTTGCTCACATGGAGGAAAAATAATTATTGGTCTACACTTGAGGTTTTGTTTATTTTTTTACTTGACTTCTATAATTAGGAAAAAGATAGACCCTCTAAAAGCTAAATGCAATGTTTATTTAAAAAATGTCCTAAGGTGAAGGCCTCGCTAGCAAGTTTTTATTGCTGAGCTACAACCCATGTGAGAAATGGGGTTTATAATGGAAATGCTGATGTACCACCTTAATTATCAGATGGCCACTGGGCGCCAGCGTAATGAAGGAATTTTCTTATTTTTGCACAGTGAATACTAATTGCAGCGGGAGGACTGGAACACGGCCAGCCGCACTGCAGCAAGATGGCGCCATCTAAAGGAGAGTGGAGCCAAGTCACACGTTGGCCTCTGCAAAGGGAGCAAACCCTACGGCCCCTTCTCCTGCCCGACAGCTGACTTCTACACCTGGATTTTTAACCCGAAAAGCAGAATTGAAGCCGGCTGCATTACTGACAGCCAGTTACCAGGCAGAGTTAGACGTGCGGCAGATGGCGTCGGATTCCCGAAACTCACCTCCACAGGGTGGGTTTTTCATCTGATGGAATCTATGGAGAAGGGGCAAGAGTGGGCTTGGCAGAGAAGAGGGTAGGAGAAAGGGAGGGAGAAGGAGAGACGAGGGAGGGGAAGAGGGGGGAGATGGAGGGAGAGAGGAGAAAGGGAGAAAGAAAGAAAGAAACAGGGCTGGCAGGGGCATTTGGGCCAGATCTTTCGTGAAGTCCTTCCAGAAAATGTAACATAAAATGTAGCCTTCAGTCTCGACAAGCAGTCCCACTTACATACACAGCTATTTCCCGTTTTTGGAAAGTTCACTTGACCCACTTTGCTTTTACGAAAGACCTACGTTAGTGCCTGATTTCTTTAGCCGAAAGAAAAGTGAAGAGGATTTTCGTTTTGAGAAAAGCAGCAATAGTGTTCGGCGCTGGTTATGCAGGGAGCCGTTGAAGAGGCAGCATGCACACCGGCAGGGAGAGGGGCGGCGCCAGGCTCCCCCCTGGGAACTGCACTCAGCATCCCAGCCTCCGCCGCCAAGCTGAGCGCCTGTGTTTATGTCAATTCATTTGGTGCATCCGTTAGCAAGATGTGTCCTGGGGCAGCAGAAAGTCTAAGTGGGCTCACAATGGTTTTATGTCTGATTTGGTATGATTTGGTAGGCTATTTTTTGGGTCCGGGAATGTTCAAAATTTTTTCCCATATAAATTAATGGTCATTGCTTCTTTGCTTTTTGTCATTTCAGCTTAGGAAAGGTTTCATAGGCGTGCTCTGCTTTTGGATAACAGGGGAAGCCCGAATAAGAAAAGTGAAACGGAGGTAATTTTGAATGTATTTAAATTGACCCAAACGACACAGTTGGCAAGTCACGGAGCAAGTTGACCTGCTTCTAGAAGGCCGTGGATATTTCTACAACTTCGAGGTCATATTTAGATCAGTGGTGACTATTTTCAGAAAGGGAAGCATTTCCTGCGTATCTGTGACTATTCTTCTCTCCAGGACCAGGATCCAAGGAAAGACAGCTGCAGCTCTCTCCTTCCCACGCGAACAGACGGAGAAACGTCACAGCCACCTACCTCTGTCTTGTCTCTCTCACACACTCATGCTCCCTCACACTCACACACTCACACTCACACACTCCTTCTTACACGCTCACATGCTCCCTCACACTCATACACATACAGTGAGTGTGTATGTAAGTGTGAGTCAGTATGTGAGTGTGAGGGAGCATGTGATACACTCCCTCACACTCACATGGTCCCTCGCACTCACACATTCCCTCACACTCACACACTCACACTCACACATTCTCTCTCACACACACACTCACACATTCCCTCACACTCACACACACTCCCTTACACTCACACATTCACTCACACACTTACACAATACTCCCTCACGCTCACTCACTTGCACACATGGTCACTCGCCCACATGCTCACACTCACATGCTCATTCACACACTTTCTCACACTCGCACAACTCCCTCATACACGGTCCCTCACACACATTCCCTCACACTCACTCACATTCACACATTCCCTCACACTCACACACTCCCTTACACTCACACACACACTCTCTCACACTCACAACTTGCACACATGGTCACTCACATGCTCACTCACACACTCCCTCACACTCACATACTCAGTCACTCACATGCTCCCTCACACTCACACACACTCCCTCACACTCACACGCTCAGTCACTCACACACTCCCTCACACTCACACACACTCCCTCACACTCATACACACTCCCTCACACTCACAGGCTCAGTCACTCACACGCTCCCTCACACTCACACAACTCCCTCACACTCATACACACTCCCTCACACTCACATGCTCAGTCACTCACACACTCCCTCACACTCACACACTCCCTCACACTCACACCTCAGTTACTCACACACTCCCTCACACTCACATACTCCCTCACACTCACATGCTCAGTCACTCACACGCTTCCTTACACTCACACATGCACCCTCACACTCACACGCTTACTCACTGACAGAGCTCTGGTTAACACTGTTGCTTCACCTACTCTCATGTTGTTAAAATGTGATCACTTCAATAAAATGTGTATCGGAATTCCTGTGAAACTGAGAAAACCAAAGGACACGTTACCTTTGAAAAACCGTCTTGGTTAAAGGAGGCCCTTTTCATAAATAGGAACACTTGGCCTGTGCTGTCCTGTCTCCTGGAAATACATGGGAACAAATGCCACCTGGTAACTGAGTGGTATTAATAGATTTGGAAGAGAACTGACTAGAAATGTGGCCTGCACCATAGAGACCTACTAACCGCAGGGCGTGGAGGTGGGGTTGGGGCTAGATTTAGCATTCCCAAAGGGACCAAGGATGGCAAATGTGGCAACCCAAGCAGGCCCATTCCTTGAATGGAAGGCGTTTTTTGTGATTCTGGAGCAGGGGTGGCTGAATAATTTTAGCAATTAAATTGACTCACCATAAAAAGCTTAAGTGGAGGAGTGCACTCATATTTTGCTAAGGTGGTCTGATGCATCTTGCTGCTTCCCTGGCTGACTCAGGGGTATTGTCTAGACACAGCCAGCCTGCGCTGAACTGGGGTTTTCAACACAAAAGGCTGGAAGAATGGGCGCCAGGAACCAGGGCCTGGGGCTGGACGACGTGCCCTTCACACAGGGTCAGCCTCTCTAAACAAGGGGGCCCAGCTGGAATGTCTCCTATTGGCTAAGCTGCTTGTGCCTCTGAAGGAAGAAAAAATATAGGCATTTCAGCTTTTTACAGATCTGAGATGGAAGCAATTCAAGTCAGAAACAAGGTAGGCTTTCTTGAAAATATGCATTGACATGTCACAGACCTTTAACAAGGCTTGGGCTTTTGCTTCTAGGAGAGTCTGTTTGGGGCCTTTCCGTTTGAAGTGAAGGCACACTGGAGTAAGATTTTGGGTTCTTCCACTGATTTTTTAGGGGTGTTTGGCTTTAAAAGTTTGCCTCTATCCATGCTAGTCAAATACAATCCACTACCTTTACCAGACACCAGTTACCATCTGGTTGATTCTAGCTCAGGGCAACCCTCTGTGTGTCAGGGTAGAACTGCACCCCATAGGGTTTTCAATGGCTGATTCCTAATTTTACCATGTTGCTGCTGTAGAGCCAGCTCCCAGTTCATGGGCGACTCCATGCACAACAGAACAAAACACTACCTGTTTTGCACCATCCCGGTGACTGGTTGTAGACTGAACCATTGTTATCCATAAGGTTTTCGCTGTCTGATTTTCAGAAGTGTATTACCAAGTCTTTCTTCCTAATCCTTCTTAGTTTGGAAGCTCCGGTGAAGCCTGTTCAGCATCATAGCAACACACAAGCTCTCACTGTCAGATGGGTGGTGGCTGCGAGTGCAGTGTGTTGGCTAGGAGTTGAACCAGATCTCCCACATGGAACGTGAGAATTCTACCACTGAGCCATCACTGCCTCAACTTTACCAAAATACAAAGTTAATCAGATAGGAAGAGGGTGAGAGAACAATGGAATAGTTATGAATGCAAGTCTTATCCCATAAAGCCTGAAACTCCTAGAATTTGAAGGCATACATGGAACAAGGAGTGCTTCCCTGTCTCCTTTGAAGAGGCTGGCTCTATTTAGATCAGAACTTTCCAGAATATTTAAAAGTGTTCCTTGAAAAATAGTTTAGCGGTCCAATGAATCTGGTTGAAACAAAGTTAACCAGATGACTGCGCAGTAGAGCTTTTCAGAGCTTAAGCTGTTGTGCTTGTGATATTTCCAGGACTGTATTCACAACACTGAACAAATATCCCTGCATCAGAAGGGATGACTAAAGTAGAATGGCTGTCATGATCGACAGGTGCCTGGTGGGCTGCTTACTGGATGGTATTTCCCTAAAACACTTAACTACAGCTTTTGGGGGAAACAGTAATAGCCTCACCTAAAGCATGGAACACACACTGGTACAAGTAAAGAATGAAAAGCATCTATTCTCCCAAGTGCACAGTACCTGCCTGCGTCTTCAGTTAGGTGCTGAGTGGAGGAGATGAGACCATAGTTTTGAGCTCTTTCTACATACCAACCATCTGCTTTACCACAGTCATAAAGTTTAAACATTAGGGACTTTAGGAGATAAGGCTCTCCAGCACTTGACTGTGGTATTTCACCACATGGAAGCTTCATAGTAGACACATCCTAACTCCCTTAGGGACTGAATTACTGGGCTGGAGGGCTGGGAACCACGGTCTTGGGAAACATCTAGCTCTAATTGGCATGGCATAGTTTATAAAGAAAATGTTTTACATTCTACTTTGGTGAGTAGTGTCTGGGGTCGTAAATGCTTGTGAGTGGCCATTTAGATACTCTACTGGTCCCACCCTATCTGGAGCAAGGGAGAATGAGGAAAATCAAAGACACAAGGGAAAGATTAGTCCAAAAGCCTAATGGACCACAACTACCGCAGCCTCCACCAGGCTAAATCCAGCACAACTAGATGGTAGCCAGCTACCACCACTGACTGCTGTGACAGGGATCACAATAGCAGGTCCCGGACAAAGCCGGAGAAAAATGTAGAACAAAATTCTAACTCGCTAAAAAAAAAAAACAGACTTACTGGTCTGACAGAGACTGGAGAACCCCAAGAGTATGGCCCCCAGACACCCTTTTAACTCAGTAATGAAGCCACTCCTGAGGTTCACCCTTCAGCCAAAGATTAGACAGGCCCATAAAACGAAATGAGACTAAATGGTCACACCAGCCCAGGATCAAGGATGAGAAGGCAGGAGGGGACAAGAAAGCTGGTAACAGGGAACCCGAGGTCGAGAAGGGTAGAATGTTGACATGTCGTGGGTTTGGTAACCAATGTCACAAAAACAATATGTGTAGTAATTGTTTAACGAGAAACAAATTTGATCTGTGAATTTTCATCTACAGTACAATAAACAAAAGAATGAAAAGGAAGGGCCTGGCTTTCTGTTTGGGTTTTGGCACTTCGTAGACTCGACGGCACTGGGTTACTGGGTAGCAGGGCTTTGAACCCATTTGTTCTGGTTTGAATCTCTGCTGAGAATTTGTATTTTCACTCCAGATATACTGAATCAGAATCTACATTTTAAAAAGATCTCCAGGTGATTCTTATGTATAATAAATTTTGAGAACCGCTGCTCCACTAGTGGTTCTCAGAATTGGTCCCTAACCAGCTTCATTGCCTGGGAATTTGCTAGAAATGCAAATTCTCAGCGGGGGTTTGAACTGGAATGACCCAGTTCGAAGCCCTGCTTGGTAGCAGTAACCACATTACTTAGCTAAATTTAAAAAAAAAAAAAAAAAAAAATTTTTATTTTTAGCAAGTATAAAATAGAGAAATGAAATATTCTTATTTCATAGGGTGGTGGTGATGATTGTATTTGATAATGCAAGCATGTAGTTGTGTGCCTGGCACATAATAAGTATTTACTACTAGACATAACTAGTTACAATAAAGTTAGTTACCACATAGTTAGTACTACTAATTATTACTAGAGAGATACATTGTCCAGGAATAAAGAGTTAATAGAAACAAACAAAAACTACTTTTGCAAATTTCTATATAGGCCACCATGTACTTTGACATAGAATCCTTAGACAGCTAGTCAATGAATAAGTCTGTATTTGACTGTCTGCTGGGCTCCCGAACCCTTGTCTTTCATAGGCTATGTCCCACGGTTATGCATTGCTCCGTTATGCCAATGTTGTCTCACTCTCTCCTGGATAATGTCTAATACTTTATCATTAGGCCTTGGTTCTTTCATCAGCAAGCAGAACGGTGAACACCTCAAAAACAACAACAACAACAAAAACTCATTTTCTTAGCCTCTTCTCTCTGCTCTTCAGACACCTCTGATCTGGCTTCTGTCTTCCTGACCAGCACACCTCATGTGCAGCCATCACCTGTCTGTCGGTGGAAGCTTGCATGTTGCTAGGGTGCTGGACAAGTTTCAGCAGAGCTTCTGGACTAAGACTAGGAAGAAAGGCCTGGAGATCTTCCAAAAATCATCTATGAAACCCTGTGGATGCAGGGGTCTGATCTGCAGCAGGTCACGCGGATGGCTCAGGACTGGGTAGCATTTTGTTCCGTTGTGCATGGGGTCACCCTGAGTCGGGGGCCCACTCAACAGCAGCTAACAACAACAAAATGTTTGGCTTATGGTGACTGAATTTTGTATTTTATCAAATGTATTTATATACCATACCTTACCTAATTCCAAAAATCAAAAACCTCTTATGACAGATCACGCTAACTTAAATTGTAAATGGATGAGAAAGACGACTTGAAGGGAGAACAAATTAGGCCTGTGAAATGAAGGTGACATGCAGATGGAGGCATGAAGCCCAGTGCACTCAGCAACTTGCTTAACAGAGGTTGGTCAAAAACATACGTGCCAACTTTCTAGTGTACTGATTTTATACACACGGCATCGGGCAGGCTTTGGAATGAGGTGAGGTCACCTGAGCTCCATCATGAAATCTAGTCTCCTCGAAATCGTCCTGACCTCAGAGAGGCAAACAGTGAGTGATTCAAAATATTTTTGAATGAAAGTGTCAGTTTAAGATCCTCGGCATAAAACATACCTACAAAGCCTATTTGCAAAGTAAATTTACTCTGGATTCTTGATACCTATGAAAGTTTTTTCTATTATATTTATTTAAAATTACAACAGTTTACATTAGAAACAAGCTCAAACAATTAAGGTAAAAGATAAATAACTGCATACAGTTTAATTTTACAAAATGCAAACACACATCTTTCATTGTTCCATTATCTGAGTATTAAGCGCCACATAATTGCACAGTGCATTTTGAAATGTCTTAAAGGCTCTGAAATTACAGAGTTGACTTTTGTGAAATAGTCTTTATTTTCCTCCATTATTATACAAATAATTGACCACACAGATTAAATTTAAATCTGAAATGGATTTGTCCCCTGCAGAGTTGATTTCTCTTTTGCAGTTTGAGGTTGGAGGCTGGTGATGACTCATGGAGCTTACTTGCGGGATACAGAGCTGGGGTGGGGGGCTCACATTGCCACAATTTAGGATGTCCCAGCTGAAAGGAAGGAACCTTGGTGTCCCCTGGGATGTAATAGCCACACCTCAAGGTTTGCACAAGACAATCCATGTCCCTGTTGTCTTGGGGTAATTTTCATAGTGCTCTTTGCACTCTCAGGAATGGCTCAGTTTGGAAGATGAGGAAACCAGCCTGGAGCTGAGGCTTTCTCTGACACAGAAACTCCAGCTGAGATCTACTGTCCTCTCTGGGGTCTTCAGAAATCCCCCCAGTACCTGCAGCCTCAGGGGGCTGCAGCCAACATTGTGGGGGCAGAAGCAAGGAAGCAAAGAGGGGGTCCTTTCATCGTCAACATAGAATGAAAAATTATCCATCACCACGATCCTTAGAGGAGGACAGAACATTTTTACAGTACTTTTTAATTAATTAAGAAATTTAATTAAATTAAAAAATACATGTTTTAAGTAAAATAAGTCAGGACAAATAATGGTATGATTCTGCTTATATGTAATATCTAAAATATTCAAAAACATAGAGATCCAAGTTTGGTAATGGTTACCGGGAGCTACTTAAAGCGTACTGAGTTTCTGTTTTGGGCTATGAGAAAATATTTGGAAACGGATACTGGTGGTGTTTTACAACATGGTGAATGCAATTAATGTCGCTGAATTGCACAGTTAACAATAATTAAAATGGCAAATGTTCTGTTACATGTATTTTACCACAATAATATTTTAAAACATAATACATGTTTTGGCCAATGAATTGGAAACTATAGATAAAGGAAAACAATTTAAATAAAATCCCATTCCCCAGAAACAGTTAACAGTTACCAATTGTAAAGCCACATAGGAGTTGCAGGAAGTGATTCTAATTCTCGAAAGTAAGAGAATATTTTCAAGGTGTGCTCACCTTTTAGAAATCTGACCCTGTGACTCAGAATTATTCTGAAATATTATCCCCCCAGCTCAATTTCTTCTAATTATAACTCTTTGAGGTTACCTGTTAAAATTACAGGGGAGGAAGGAAAGAAGTCAAGGAGAGAAAAAAAGGAAGTTCAATTGTTCTTGTGCTGCAGAATTGAAGGATGGGCTTCCCACCCTCTCACCGAGTATCTAGGCTGCATCCCTCACCATTCCTGGCAGACCCTTCCGGGAGGGCCTCAGTAGACACCACCAGGGAGAGGGCAGGAGCCCTTCTCAGCTAACAGCTACCTGCTAATCTGGCCGGGGAAAAAGTATCTTATTCCATCATTGTTCTCCAGCACCTACCACAATGCCAGGCCTCAGTGGATTTTACTGCATGAGTTCATAAGACTAGTTTCTCATAATTTCTGTTGTTGTTGTTGTTGGGCTGGTTCTAGTCCAAGTTAAACTATAGGCAAAGATGGTTCCAAACTATTATTTTTTTCCTCCAGATAATTTCTCTATCAGATACTGGGGATGCAGGGATGAATATGAAAAGTGTCTACTCTTAAGGAAACCCTCCCCCCGAAAAAAAACAAAACCAGTTGTCATTGAGTCAATTCCAACTCATGGCAACCCCATGTGTGTCAAAGTATAATTGTGCTCCATAGCATTTTCATTGGCTGATTTTTTGGAATTAGATCACCAGGCTATTCTTCTGCAGTGCCTTTGGGTGGATTAGGACCACCAACTTTTCAGTTAGCAATCACGTTAAACATTTGCACCACTGAGGGACTCCTTTAAGGATCCCAGAGTCCCATAAGTAACCAAATACTTGGCAGGCTTATCGTACCCTTTGTGCCTACTAGTGTTGTGATCTTGGGCAAATGGCTTATTTTCTCTTTGCCTCAGTTTCTTCAGCTACTAGATGGGGGTATAACAAGTGAATAAAAAAGTTGTTTCAGAGTTAAATGTGTGAACTTACGTAAAGCTCTTGGAAGAAGGCCTGGCCCATGGAAATCGTTCAATGAGTGGCAACTGTTATTATGACTCAACAGCTGTGTAATCTTGGGCAGGTTAAATTTACTGAGTCTGTTTGTTGTTGTTGTTGTTAGGTGCAGTTGAGTTGGTTCCGACTCATAGTGACCCTATGTACAAGAGAATGAAACATTGCCTGGTCCTGCGCCATCCTCATAATCATTGTTATGCTTGAGCCTGTTGTTGGAGCCACTATGTCAGTCCATCTCATTGAAGTCTTCCTCTTTTTCGCTGACCACCTGCTTTACCAAGCACGATGTCCTTCTCCAGGGACTGATCCCTCCTGATAACATGTTCAAAGTAAGTGAGACATAGTTTTATCATCCCCCCTTCTAAGGAGCATTCTGTCTGTACTTCTTCCAAGATAGATTTGTTTGTTCCTTTGGCATTCCATGGTATATTCAGTATTCTTCTGCTTACATATCTGGAAAATGGGTACAGTAATATAATACTTAATATAAGAATTCCTACATTGGGAGTTTTTTATTGTTTACATGGGCCTATTAGGTAGGGTGTCCTTCATAACCCTTGTTTCAATCTTGGAGACCCTGAAATTCAAAAGCTTTCTGGCTGGAATGTCCACTCAGATGGTCAGACCCCAGGACTTGGGTTGGGGCAGAAATCCTGCAGGTGGAGGCGGAACTCCCAGCCCAGATCTGCAGTGGATGTCTCAGTGTATGTCCAGATCCCTAAGGTCCCTTTTACCAGCTCTGTGCACCCACTCTCCCATTTCCACCTGCTTTGCTGATTGATAATGGTTCATCTGCAGTTCTCAGAGATATCCTGTGGGCGATGGACCCTCCTTGAAAACAGGGGATCAAGCAGAGGCTGGGATTTCTCCTAGAATCATACCCTTGCTTGGCTTCTTTCCTTGCCCTACTCTGCTTCCCATCCCTGACCAGTCTCTCCTGGGAGCATGTCCTTGTTAAATGACTAGCGCTGAAATTCTTGGCTTAGCACACTCTTAGTCATCGGATCCTGGTTGCCATGAGCCTGAGCAGGACCGGGCCAACCAGGAGTGGTCAGGGAGGCCAAGCCCTGGCCTGGTGGGGGAGAGTCGGCATACAGCAAGTCCTCATGGCTGTGGAGGCGGGTGGAGCAAGAGTAGTTTGGCCTGGAGGACCCCTGAAACCTCAGGTCAGCCCACTTCTCAGACAAGGTCTTGGGATTTCAAATTTAGTCATGCACCGCATAACGTCTATTTGGAAAACATCTGTGGTCCGGCGTGCACCCTCTGGGGGATGCCCACAGCCTGACTCGGCAGTGAGGCTACCCTGCTGCCCACCATTCGTGGGAACAAGCGCCCCGGCTACTGGGAGGAGTGGGCGACAATCCTGCTCCCTAGCACGCAAGGTTGGTAGTCATCTCAGGACCCTCACAGGTCGCTGAAACCGTGACCCTGCTGTCTGGCCAGTGCCCAGAGCCTCCCTGCCATGACCATTATAGGGCTGCAGGGTACATGTACAGGGCAATCCGGCTGAACGCTCACCTGAGGCATCCAGAGTGGAAGCTCCACAGCCCACACACCACACAATAGCCCCTAGGCCTGTGTACCTGAGATCCCAGCGCCCTGGGGACCCAGGTGTCTGCACATTGTCCAAATCACAGAACATCCTATTTCACAGAACATATTGTGAGCGTTAAGTGACACATGACTATACTGATCCTGACCAAACTCCATAAACTGGTCTGAGGCCTTCTGGGCAGCCACCATTATCTGGGATAATTACTAGTCCAGGTTCTCTCAGAAGCAGACATTAAATTTCTGTGCTTATAAGGCCCCAGTTTGTGGTATTTTGTTACAGCTACTCTAGAAACTAATCAGACACCAAACAAATAGGGCTGAAAGTACAAATTAAGTTGTTATTAAAGATAGAGAAAGTGTGCCCTGAGTCTGTGTGTGTGATCTGAGTTTGGGTTGCCCAGAAGCACCCGCACAGGTGTCATGAGTCTGGGTGTGTGGTCTGAGCCTGGTTGTGTGGTCTGAGTCTGGGTACGTGATCTGAGTCTGGGTTGCCCAGAAGCAGACCTGCAGCAAGGATTTGAGTGCAGGTAAATCTGGGAGAGTTCCTGGGTGATGCACATGGTTAATGTGCTAGGCTGCAAATGGAAGGTTGAAGGTTCAAGTCCACCCAGAGATGCCTCAGAAGAAAGGCCTGGTGACCTACTTCCAAAAAATCAGTCCTTGAAAACACTGTGGAGCACAGTTATGCTCTGACCTACGTGGGATCTCCACAAACGGGAGCCAAGTCGAATCAAAGGTGGTAATTACCTGGGAGATGATCCCAGGAAGCACAAGAAGAAGAGAAGGAAAGTGTGAAAGGGAAGAGGAGGAAACCAATAGGGGCTCCTACATCTCAAGCACAGAGAGAAGAGTGAATCTAAAGCAAACCAAGCCAGACCCTTGTTCTCAGGAGGTTTGCACTCACAAACAGACTCAAACACCAGGACCAGTGTGCTTCAGATGGCGCCGTGTGGAACACTGGGATCTTCACTCACAAACAGACTCAAACACCAGGACCAGTGTGCTTCAGATGGCGCCGTGTGGAACACTGGGATCTTCACTCACAAACAGACTCAAACACCAGGACCAGTGTGCTTCAGATGGCGCCGTGTGGAACACTGGGATCTTCACTCACAAACAGACTCAAACACCAGGACCAGCGTGCTTCAGATGGCGCCGTGTGGAACACTGGGATTTTCACTCACAAACAGACTCAAACACCAGGACCAGCGTGCTTCAGATGGCGCCGTGTGGAACACTGGGATTTTCACTCACAAACAGACTCAAACACCAGGACCAGCGTGCTTCAGATGGCGCCGTGTGGAACACTGGGATTTTCACTCACAAACAGACTCAAACACCAGGACCAGCGTGCTGCAGATGGCGCCGTGTGGAACACTGGGATTTTCACTCACAAACAGACTCAAACACCAGGACCAGCGTGCTTCAGATGGCACCGTGTGGAACACTGGGATTTTCACTCACAAACAGACTCAAACACCAGGACCAGCGTGCTGCAGATGGCGCCATGTGGAACACTGGGATCTTCCGTGACAAAGAGAAATGCAATCAAACAGCACACCTGCCCTTTCTTCTCAACCCGGCTTTGGGAGCTGTTTGTGAAGGTCAGGCTCCGGTCACACGGCTGACTTGGGAGCTCTTTACTCAAGAGCTGGATGACTCTTTTTAGTTTCTTACATATTTAGCAAAACTGACACTACTTGAGAGTCCAAACTATCTCTTTCCTTCATTCAATAAAAATTACACTTAACCAGATGAGGCTTTCTCAGTGTGTCACTATTGGGTCACTTGAAGCAGAAAACGGCAAAGGACCCGGCCATTATGGGATGGTCACAGCTGGGAGGAGTACACCCTATAGCAAGTGCCGTGACTGTTTTGTGTTTATCCCAGTCACTTGTCTTCCACCTGGGCTTTAAAACAAAAGTGGGCAATTCTCTGTTGGCCAAAGGGCAGGTGCTAGGAAACATGACAAATTTATATAGATTGTCATCTCTGTAGCAGAGAAATTGCTATTACTATTACTTTTTGAAAAGGCCAGTTTTCCTCCTCACTCCTCTGAGGGAGGGACAGGATGTCCTCAGCCCAGTCTTTGCAAACTGTGCTTCATGCCCTTCAGAAAATTGATGGGGGAGATAAATTTGGGTTTATAAAAAGATGTGAATTTTTCTAATGAACAGTAAATTTGACCCATCTCCATGTTGTATTGTTTATCAGAATGAGGCTTGGAGGCCCTTAAGTTCTCCAGTATCAAAGGAAGCTGTCATGAGGACCACTAAGCAAGTTACCACAGCAGGAAGGAAAGCACGATCACATAACGGAGGGGAACATTAAAAACTAGCTGAAGTGGCAAACTCATGTATTGTAGAAATCGCAGCCACACTGGGACACCTGGGTTCTGACTCCTTTGTCCCTGACGTTGGCCCCTAGGCTCTTGACTACATATGGACCAAGGCAGGAATGAGTCCAGCACTTACTTCTTTTTTGCTTTTCATTCCAAAGCAGCAATGCCCAATATTTTCATGGCAAACAACTCCTTTTTGTTTTCTCAAGGCCTTGAGGTCATGGAGGGCTTTGGAGAAGGTTGGAGCAGGGCCTCATTCTCAGGGAAAGCAGGGCAGGGGCTCTCGCTGGCCGTATGCATTGGCAACAGTATAGGCTCAGTTGCTGTAATGAGGGGGCCACAAGTACAGTGGCTTGTATGAGATGGGGTCATTTCTCCTTGGCTTCATAATTCAGAGTAAGGCTTGTGTCCAAGCAGGCAATGCTGCAGTCATCAAAGTTTAGCCTGGGTCCAGAGTGGCTGCTTTAGCCCCTTTATCTCTTACCCAGGAAAGAGAAAAAAGGCTCCCCTCACTTTTCCCCAGGAAAACTATCACATCACCTCTGCTTATATCCCAGTGGACAAAATCTAGTTACCTAACCCCCCAAATCTGCAGGAAGGCTGGAAAAGCCCAGTTCTGACACTTGGAGTCTTCCCGTTTGCGTAACTATGGTGCACGAGGGCATGAGGCGTTGGTGGTTCAGTGGTAGCGTTCTTGCCGCTGTCTCGGTCATCTAGTGCTGCTAAAACAGAAATACTGCAAGTGGATGGCTTTAACAAAGAGAAGTTTATTCGCTCATAGTCCAGTAGGCTGCAAGTCCAAATTCAGGGTACTGACTCCAGGGGAAGGCTTTCTCTCTCTATTGGCTCTGGAGGAAGGTCCTCGTCATCAATCTTCCCTTGGTCTGGGAGCATCTCAGTGCAGGAACCTCAAGTCCAAAGGATGCGCTCTGCTCCCAGCACTGCTTTCTTGGTGGTGTAAGGTCGCCATGTCTCTCTACAGCAAGCAGAAATCTCAAAAGAGATTGGCTTAAGACACAATCTAATCTTGTACATCTCATCAATACAACTGCCACTAATCCATCTTATTACATCGTAGTGATAGGATTTACAACACATATGGATATCACATCAGAGGACAAAATGGTAGACAATCATATAATACCAGGAATCACAATCTAGTCAAGTTGACAGATATTTTTGGGGACACAATTCAATCAATGACACCCTCCATGTGGGACACCCAGCTTTGATTCCCAGTCAATGGACCTTATGCACAGCCACCACCCATCCATCAGACTAAGATGGAGTAGGAAGAAAGGCCTGGTACTTCCAAAAAATCAGCCAATGAAAACCTTATGGATCACAATGGTCCTATCGGCAACCTACCTTGGGGGTGGCAAAGGACTGGGCAGTATTTCATTTCCTTATGCATGGGGTCTCTATGAATCAGGGCTGATTAGACAGCAGCTAACAACAACAATAACATAGGAAGGGCAGGCATGTCAAAGAGATTTCACCTTCCTGGTAAATCTGATCTCTTGCTAGTAATTGCTTAGGGCTTAATGTTAAGGTGATTAAGAGGCCTATTTTGGCTTAGTAGCAAAGGGACGTATAATAGATACTGGTGCCTCCCATGAATCTGGGATTGGAGAGGGTGGCATGCACAATGTATATCCTATATCCTGTTGTGCAGGGGTTGGAGACTGGGGTATTGGACCCTCCAGCTTCACAGGTTACATGATAAATGTGGTCACTTTTTATAAACTAATGTTCTCTTACCTATATCCCAAGTTTGCTTTCCTTGATATGATCTATTAACTTTCAAAGAATTCAAAAGTTCCTTGAGGAACAAAAGTTGTAGCTTTCAGAAATATGCAGTGTTAATCTCAGGTAAAATACTCACTCGCAAGTCAGCAGAATAACAAAACACACTCTAAAAATAGAATTCATTAATTGCATAAAAAAGAAAGCAAAACGGCCAAACTTCAGATCGTCCCTCACCACAGAAAAGAGTACAATCTCATAGATCTGCAGGTGTTTGGCTGTCCTCCTGGAAGGCCCTGCCTCCTTCTGTATAGCGGTTCTTGGAGATTTTCCTGCAAATGACAAGGAACAAGGAGCAGTCATCCCCGCTCAGCTTTTGAGCAGCTGCTGCGTGATCCCTCTCTCTGCCAGCATACACATTGTTCCTGGGTATTCTTTTTAGTCAAAGAAAGACCACAGCACAGAAACCTTTTGTGTCTTTCTGTTTTTAAATTTAGGAGCAGCTGTATCCCTCACCAGCTGTTATAAAGATGCTACAAGCTCCTACTAAGGTACATGAAAAAGAGAAAGCACTGTATAAGCAGAGCTGAAGAAACCCAGGTGGTATCTTTGTACCTAGGTGAATTTCCTTACCTGTCCCCAATCCAGTGGAGATGAGCTAAAGCTTTACCTGTGGTGGAGGTGTCTTATCTCAGGAAGGCTGGGAGCATTCTTCTGTGACGGAAAGGGCAGACCTGTAATAGACCTGAAGTTACTGTACAAAGCATTCTACTTATAAATGCATTCTTTCTCTGGCTTTCTGTTGTTTACCATTGCATGACTTTAGTTCTCAAAGATTTTATCCTTTTATGTAAAAGTGATTCATGTTCATTATGGAAGAATAGGATACCACATAAAAGTAGAACAAAGAAAAAAAGTAGTCATTCATACTTTTACCCAAAGCCACTCCAATCTCTTGTCTACATTTTTTTTCATTCTGTTAGAATAAAATGTGTTAGAGTAAATGTGTCTTTTTTTCTCACTTAGCCTTCTAAAAAAAATCATTGCCTATGTTTATGTTATTATAATTTATTTATAAACATACTCAAAGTTGTGCCTGAAATCTCTGACCAATGTCATTTTCTACCCTCTGCTGCTGTCTTTTCCTCATTCTGATGAGCATGGTCTCTCCCCACTTTTTTTTCTAGAATGCCCTCTCCTCCACACTGCCTTCTTTCTTCTCTGAGCTAAGCTCACCCCAACTCATGGGATGGGAAAGGAACGTTGGCCTTCTTTTATCCCAGGAGCAGCTTTGCCATAACATCACCTGGACAAGCTACTCAACCGCTTCACTCATTCATTTATCTGCTACATCAACAAATGATCTCTGATTCTCAAAGCCAAACACTATCTGTTCATAAACAAATACGAAAGAATAAATAATTGGTATTTTTTTATTTTAAGATCTCTGTGGCCCTATATCAGTCAGCACTCTTTGGGCACATGCTGCAGAAATCACTCTGGTTAACTGAAGTGTTGAAGGAATTCTCATGCCCTCTATGGGAAGAATGAGAAACCAAGCTTGGAAATAGGATGAGAATTGAAGGAAGGAGCTCCCAAGTGTAAAAGCAGTGCTAAGGCAAGAGGAATCAGTTGTAGCCATTTCTCCCCATATCCTGGAAGAATCTGCTGAATATCTAAGTTCTTAGGGAAAAGAATCCAACTGGTCAGGAATTGGAGACCAGGGGCTTGCATGTTGCTCTGATGTTGAAAGCTATGCCACCAGTATTCAAATACCAGTAGAATCATCCATGGTGGACAGGTTTCAGCTAAGCTTCCAGGCTAAGAAAGACTAGGAAGAAGGACATTGCAGTCTACTTCTGAAAAAAATTAGCTAGTGCAAACCTCATGAATAAACAGTGGAACATTGTCTGATATGGTGTGGAAGATAAGCCCCTCAGGTTGGAAGGCACCCAAAAGACAATTGGGGAAGAGCTGCCTCCTGAAAGTAGAGTCAACCTTAATTACGTGCAGAGTCAAGCTTTTGGGACCTCCATCTGCTGATGTGGGATGACTCAAAATGAGAAGAAACAGCTGCGAACATCCATTAATAATAGGAATGTAGAATGTACAAAGTATGAATCTAGAAAAATTGGAAATCATCAAAAATGAAATGGAACTCATTGATATCCTAGGGATTAGTGAGCTAAAATGGGCTGGTATTAGCCATTTTGAATCAGACTATCGTATGGCCTACCATGTTGGGAATGAAAAATTGAAGAGGAATGGCATCACATTCACCATCAAAAAGAACATTTCAAGATCTATACTGAAGTACAGTGCTGTCAGTGATAGAACAATATCCATACACCTAAAAGGAAGGCCATTTAATATGACTATTTCTCAAATTTATTCACCAACCACTAAGACCAAAGATGAAGAAATTGAAGATTTTTACCAACTTCTGCAATCTGAAATTGATCAAACATACAATCAAGATGCATCAGTTGATTACTGGTGACTGGAATGCAAAAGTTGGAAACAAAGAAGAAGGATTGGTAGTTGGAAAATATGGCCTTGGTGATAGGAACGACACTGGAGATTGCATGATAGAATTTTGCAAGACTGATGATTTCTTCATTGGAAATGCCTTTTTTTCAACAACATAAACGGTGACTATTCACATGAACCTCGCCAGATGGAATACACAGGAATCAAATTGACTACATCTATGGAAAGAGACGATGGAAAAGCTCAATATCATCAGTCAGAACAAAGCCAGGGACTGACTGTGGAACAGACCATCAATTGCTCATATGCAAGTTCAAGTTGAAACTGGAGAAAATTAGAACAAGTCCATGAGAGCCAAAGTATGACCGTGAGCATATCCCACCTGAATTTAGAGACCATCTCAAGAATAGATTTGAAGTGCTGAACACTAATGATCGAAGACCAGATCAGCTGTGGAATGACAAGAAGGACATCATACATGAAGGAAGCAAGTGGTCATTAAAAAGACGGAAAAGACAGAAAAGATCAAAATGGATGTCAGAAGAGACTCTGAAACTTGCTTTTGAAAGTCAAATAGCTAAAGCAAAAGGAAAAAATGATGAAGTAAAAGAGCTGAACAGAATATTTCAATGGGTGGCTTGAAAAGATAAAGTATTACAATGACATGTGCAAAGAGCTGGAGATAGAAAGCCAAAAGGGAAGAACACACTCGGCATCTCTCAAGACGAAAAACTGAAGAAAATATTCAAGCCACAATTTGCAAAATTGAAGGATTCTACAAGGAAAATACTGAACAATGCAGGAAGCATCAAAAATAGATGGAAGAGATTGTTTTCAGAGCCTGAAGCCAGCGTACCAGTCAGGTACGGCACAAGCACAGAGAGCTGCTCCACCCCCCTGAACTAACCCCGTGAGGGGGACCAGCCAGTTCCTCAGGCTGCTTGGGATGCAGCCGGTAGGAGAAGTCCCTGGGAGGCAGTGACTGGTCTTGGAACGGGGAGAACAGCGTCCCAGCCAGGGAACCCTCCCACCGGGATTTGGACTGGAAGCAGGTACGGCATAAACACGGAGAGCTGCTCCACCCCCCTGAACTAACCGTGGGAGGGGGCCAGCTGGTTCGGGCGGGCGGCGTGGGACGCAGCCGGTAGGAGAAGTCCCCAGGAGGCAGCGACTGGTATTGGAGTGGGGAGAACAGCGTCCCAGCTGGTACACTCGGTCACGGCACAAGCACGGGGAGCTGCTCCACCCACCTGAACTAACCCCGGGAGGGGGCCCAACCGGTTGGTGGAGGCGGCACGGCCACGTGGCTGGAGGGACGAGAAGTCCCTGGGAGGCAGCGACTGATTTTGGAGTCGAGAGTGCACCGTCCCAGCAGGGGAGCCTTGACGCTGGGCGTGGGGCTGGAAGCAGAGGATCTGACCATGACTCCAGCAGGCCAGACACCCCAGGGGCAATCTCACACAGCCAGCACACAGAGGCGATGCGCCCCACGGGAATCTCAGATATAATAGTCATTCCAAGCAAGACAAGCAACTCTGGCTATATTCTGAGGTGCTACTCTCCTATCTCTCTGTTCGCTCCCCCACCCTCCCCAGGCGGCTTCATTAACATCCGAATAGCCTGAGCCAGAGGGAGAACTCTGATAGGGATCTGACTGCATTTTTTTTTAGCGGATTTTCTGGAAAAACTAGTTTCCCAGTGATGGCTCGGAGACAACAATCCATAGCAAACCACTTAAAGAAGCAGACCGTGACAGCTTCTCCAACCCCCCAAACAAAAGAATCAAAATCTTTCCCAAATGAAGATACAATCCTGGAATTATCAGATACAGAATATAAAAAACTAATTTACAGAATGCTTCAAGACATCACAAATGAAATAAGGCAAACTGCAGAAAAAGCCAAGGAACACACTGATAAAACTGTTGAAGAACTCAAAAAGATTATTCAAGAACATAGTGGAAAAATTAATAAGTTGCAAGAATCCATAGAGAGACAGCATGTAGAAATCCAAAAGATTAACAATAAAATTACAGAATTAGACAACGCATTAGGAAGTCAGAGGAGCAGACACGAGCAATTAGAATGCAGACTGGGACATCTGGAGGACCAGGGAATCAACACCAACATAGCTGAAAAAAAATCAGATAAAAGAATTTAAAAAAATGAAGAAACCCTAAGAATCATGTGGGACTCTATCAAGAAGGATAACTTGGGTGTGATTGGAGTCCCAGAACAGGGAGGGGGGACAGAAAACACAGAGAAAATAGTTGAAGAACTCCTGACAGAAAACTTCCCTGACATCATGAAAGACGAAAGGATATCTATCCAAGACGCTCATCGAACCCCATTTAAGATTGATCCAAAAAGAAAAACACCAAGACATATTATCATCAAACTCACCAAAACCAAAGATAAACAGAAAATTTTAAAAGCAGCCAGGGAGAAAAGAAAGGTTTCCTTCAAGGGAGAATCAATAAGAATAAGTTCAGACTACTCAGCAGAAACCATGCAGGCAAGAAGGGAATGGGATGACATATACAGAACACTGAAGGAGAAAAACTGCCAGCCAAGGATCATATATCCAGCAAAACTCTCTCTGAAATATGAAGGCGAAATTAAGATATTTACAGACAAACACAAGTTTAGAGAATTTGCAAAAACCAAACCAAAGCTACAAGAAATACTAAAGGATATTGTTTGGTCAGAGAACCAATAATATCAGATATCAGCACAACACAAGGTCACAAAACAGAATGTCCTGATATCAACGCAAATAGGGAAATCACAAAAACAAACAAATTAAGATTAATTAAAAAATATATATATATACATAACAGGGAATCATGGAAGTCAATAGGTAAAAGGTCACAATAATCAAAAAGAGGGACTAAATACAGGAGACATTGAACTGCCATATGGAGAGTGATACAAGGTGATATAGAAAAATACAAGTTAGATTTTTACTTAGAAAAATAGGGGTAAATAATAAGGTAACCACAAAAAGGTATAACAACTCCATAACTCAAGATAAAAGCCAAGAAAAACGTAACGACTCAACTAACATAAAGTCAAACACTATGAAAATGAGGATCCCACAATTTACTAAGAAAAACGTCTCAGCACAAAAAAGTATGTGGAAAAATGAAATTGTCAACAACACACATAAAAAGGCATCAAAATGACAGCACTAAAAACTTATTTATCTATAATTACGCTGAATGTAAATGGACTAAATGCACCAATAAAGAGACAGAGAGTCACGGACTGGATAAAGAAACACGATCCATCTATATGCTGCCTACAAGAGACACACCTTAGACTTAGAGACACAAACAAACTAAAACTCAAACGATGGAAAAAAAATATACCAAGCAAACAATAAGCAAAAAAGAAGAGGAGTAGCAATATTAATTTCTGACAAAATAGACTTTAGACTTAAATCCACCACAAAGGATAAAGAAGGACACTATATAATGATAAAAGGGACAATTGATCAGGAAGACATAACCATATTAAATATTTACGCACCCAATGACAGGGCTGCAAGATACATAAATCAAATTTTAACAGAATTGAAAAGTGAGATAGATACCTCCACAATTATAGTAGGAGACTTCAACACACCACTTTCGGAGAAGGACAGGACATCCAGTAAGAAGCTCAATAGAGACACGGAAGACCTAATTACAACAATCAACCAACTTGACCTCATTGACTTATACAGAACTCTCCACCCAACTGCTGCAAAATATACTTTTTTTTCTAGCGCACGTGGAACATTCTCTAGAATAGACCACATATTAGGTCATAAAACAAACCTTTGCAGAGTCCAAAATATCGAAATATTACAAAGCATCATCTCAGACCACAAGGCAATAAAACTAGAGATCAATAACAGAAAAACTAGGGAAAAGAAATCAAATACTTGGAAAATGAACAATACCCTCCTGAAAAAAGACTGGGTTATAGAAGACATCAAGGAGGGAATAAGGAAATTCTTAGAAAGCAACGAGAATGAAAATACTTCCTATCAAAACCTATGGGACACAGCAAAAGCAGTGCTCAGAGGCCAATTTATATCGATAAATGCACACATACAAAAAGAAGAAGAGCCAAAATCAGAGAACTGTCCCTACAACTTGAACAAATAGAAACTGAGCAACAAAAGAATCCATCGGGCACCAGAAGAAAACAAATAATAAAAATTAGAGCTGAACTAAATGAATTAGAGAACAGAAAAACAATTGAAAGAATTAACAAAGCCAAAAGCTGGTTCTCTGAAAAAATTAACAAAATTGATAAACCATTGGCTAGACTGACTAAAGAAATACAGGAAAGGAAACAAATAACCCGAATAAGAAACGAGAAGGACCACATAACAACAGAACCAAATGAAATTAAAAAAATCATTTCAGATTATTATGAAAAATTGTACTCTAACAAATTTGCAAACCTAGAAGAAATGGATGAATTCCTGGAAAAACACTACCTACCTAAACTAACACATTCAGAAGTAGAACAACTAAATAGACCCATAACAAAAAAAGAGATTGAAACGGTAATCAAAAAACTCCCAACAAAAAAAAAGCCCTGGCCCAGACGGCTTCACTGCAGAGTTCTACCAAACTTTCAGAGAAGAGTTAACACCACTACTTCTGAAGGTATTCCAAAGCATAGAAAATGACGGAATACTACCCAACTCATTCTATGAAGCCACCATCTCCCTGATACCAAAACCAGGTAAAGATATTACAAAAAAAGAAAATTATAGACCTATATCCCTCATGAACATTGATGCAAAAATCCTCAACAAAATTCTAGCCAATAGAATCCAACAACACATCAAAAAAATAATTCACCCTGATCAAGTGGGATTTATATCAGGTGTGCAAGGCTGGTTTAATATCAGAAAAACTGTTAATGTAATCCATCACATAAATAAAACAAAAGACAAAAACCACATGATCTTATCAATTGATGCAGAAAAGGCATTTGACAAAGTCCAACACCCATTTATGATAAAAACTCTTACCAAAATAGGAATTGAAGGAAAATTCCTCAACATAATAAAGGGCATCTATGCAAAGCCAACAGCCAATATCACTCTAAATGGAGAGAACCAGAAAGCATTTCCCTTGAGAACGGGAACCAGACAAGGATGCCCTTTATCACCGCTCTTATTCAACATCGTGCTGGAAGTCCTAGCCAGGGCAATTAGGCTAGACAAAGAAATAAATGGTATCCGGATTGGCAAGGAGGAAGTAAAGTTATCACTATTTGCAGATGACATGATTATATACACAGAAAACCCTAAGGAATCCTCCAGAAAACTACTGAAACTAATAGAAGAGTTTGGCAGAGTCTCAGATTATAAAATAAACATACAAAAATCACTTGGATTCCTCTACATCAACAAAAAGAATACTGAAGAGGAAATAACCAAATCAATACCATTCACAGTAGCCCCCAAGAAGATAAGATACTTAGAAATAAATCTTACCAAGGATGTAAAAGACCTATACAAAGAAAACTACAAAGCTGTACTATAAGAAATTCAAAAGGACATACTTAAGTGGAAAAACATACCTTGCTCATGGATAGGAAGACTTAACATAGTAAAAATGTGTATTCTACCAAAAGCCATCTATACATTTAATGCACTTCCGATCCAAATTCCAACGTCATATTTTAAGGGGATAGAGAAACAAATCACCAATTTCATATGGAAGGGAAAGAAGCCCCGGATAAGCAAAGCACTACCGAAAAAGAAGAAGAAAGTGGGAGGCCTCACTCTACCTGATTTCAGAACCTATTATACAGCCACAGTAGTCAAAACAGCCTGGTACTGGTACAACAACAGGCACATAGACCAATGGAACAGAATTGAGAACCCAGACATAGATCCATCCACGTATGAGCAGCTGATATTTGACAAAGGACCAGTGTCAATTAATTGGGGAAAAGATAGCCTTTTTAACAAATGGTGCTGGCATAATTGGATATCCATTTGCAAAAAAATGAAACAGGACCCATACCTTACACCATGCACAAAAACTAACTCCAAGTGGATCAAAGACCTAAACATAAAGACTAAAACGATAAAGATCATGGAAGAAAAAATTGGGACAACACTAGGAGCCCTAATACAAGGCATAAACAGAATACAAAACATTACCAAAAATGATGAAGAGAAACACGATAACTGGGAGCTCCTAAAAATCAAACACCTATGCTCATCTAAAGACTTCACCAAAAGAGTAAAAAGACCACCTACAGACTGGGAAAGAATTTTCAGCTATGACATCTCTGTCCAGTGCCTGATCTCTAAAATCTACATGATTCTGTCAAAACTCAACCACAAAAAGACAAACAACCCAATCAAGAAGTGGGCAAAGGATATGAACACACACTTCACTAAAGAAGATATTCAGGCAGCCAACAGATACATGAGAAAATGCTCTCGATCATTAGCCATTAGAGAAATGCAAATTAAAACTACGATGAGATTTCATCTCACACCAGCAAAGCTGGCATTAATCCAAAAAACACAAAATAATAAATGTTGGAGAGGCTGCGGAGAGATTGGAACTCTTATACACTGCTGGTGGGAATGTAAAATGGTACAACCACTTTGGAAATCTATCTGGCGTTATCTTAAACAGTTAGAAATAGAACTACCATACAACCCAGAAATCCCACTCCTCGGAATATACCCTAGAGATACAAGAGCCTTCACACAAACAGATATGTGCACACCCATGTTTATTGCAGCTCTGTTTACAATAGCAAAAAGCTGGAAGCAACCAAGGTGTCCATCAACGGATGAATGGGTAAATAAATTGTGGTATATTCACACAATGGAATACTACGCATCGATAAAGAACAGTGACGAATCTCTGAAACATTTCATAACATGGAGGAACCTGGAAGGCATTATGCTGAGCGAAATTAGTCAGAGGCAAAAGGACAAATATTGTATAAGACCACTATTATAAGATCTTGAGAAATAGTAAACCTGAGAAGAACACATACTTTTGTGGTTACGAGGGGGGGAGGGAGGGAGGGTGGGAGAGGGTTTTTTATTGATTAATCAGTAGATAAGAACTGCTTTAGGTGAACGAAAAGACAACACTCAATACTTGGAAGGTCAGCTCAATTGGACTGGACCAAAAGCAAAGAAGTTTCCAGGATAGAATGAATGCTTCAAAGGTCAGCGGAGCAAGCGCGGGGTTCTGGGGAACATGGTTTGCGGGGACTTCTAAGTCAATTGGCAAAATAATTCTATTATGAAATCATTCTGCATCCCACTTTGAAATGTGGCGTCTGGGGTCTTAAATGCTAACAAGCGGCCATCTAAGATGCATCAATTGGTCTCAACCCACCTGGAGCAAAGGAAAATGAAGAACACCAAGGCCACACAACAACTAAGAGCCCAAGAGACAGAAAGGGCCACATGAACCAGAGACCTACATCATCCTGAGACCAGAAGAACTAGTTGGTGCCCGGCCACAATAGATGACCGCCCTGACAGGGAGCACAGCAGAGGACCCCTGAGGGAGCAGGAGATCAGTGGGATGTAGACCCCAAATTCTCATAAAAAGACCAAACTTAATGGTCTGAGACTAGAGGAATCCCGGCGGCCATGGTCCCCAGACCTTCTGTTGGCACAGGACAGGAACCATCCCCGAAGAAACTCATCAGACATGAAAGGGACTGGTCAGCGGGTGGGAGAGAGACGCTGATGAAGAGTGAGCTAATTATATCAGGTGGATACTTGAGATTGTGTTGGCAACTCTTGTCTGGAGAGGGGATGGGAGGATAGAGAGAGAGGGAAACCGGCAAAATTGTCACGAAAGGAGAGAGTGAAAGGGCTGACTCAAGAGGGGGAGAGCAAGTGGGAGTAGGGAGTGAGATGTATGTAAACTTATATGTGACAGACTGATTGGATTTGTAAACTTTCACTTGAAGCTTAATAAAAGTTAAAAAAAAAAATAGATGGAAGAAATACACAGGGTCAATGTACCAAAAAGAACTGGTTGACATTCAACCATTTCAGGAGGTAACATGTGATCAAGAACTGATGGTACTAAAGAAAAGGTCGAAGCTGCACTGAAAGCACTGGCGAAAAATAAGGCTCCAGGAATTCACAGAGTACCAATCAAAATGTTTCAACAAATGGATGCAGTGCTGGAAGTGCTCATTTGTCTGTCCCAAGAAGACAGCTACCTGGCCAACTGACTGGAAGAGATCCATATTTGTATCCATTCCAAAGAAAAGTGATCCAACAGAACCTGGAAATTCTTGAATAATATCATTAATATCAAATGCAAGTAAAATATTGCTGAAAATCATTCAAAAGCAGTGGCAACAGTATATCAACAGGGAACTGCCAGAAATTGATGCTGGCTTCAGAAGAGAACATGGAACAAGGGATATCTTTACTGATGTCATATGTGTCATGGCAGAAAGCAGAGACTACCAGAAAGATGTTTACCTGTGGTTTATTCACTATGCAAAGGCATTTGACTGTGTGGATCATAACAAATTATGAATAACATTATGAAGGAAGGGACTTCCAGAACACTTAATTGTGTTCATGAGGAATCTGTACTTAGAGACAGTCATTCAAACAGAACAAGAGATTATGGCATGGTTTAAAGTCAGGAAAGATGTGCATCAGGACTGTATCTTTTTACCGTACTTATTCAATCTGTATGCTGAGCAGATAATTTGAGAAGCTGGACTATATGAAGAAGAACAGGGTATCAGCATTGGAGGAAGACACATTAACAATCTGTTAAATGCAGATAACTCAACTTTGCTTGCTGAAAGTGAAGAGGAGTTGAAGCACTTACTGATAAAGATCAAAGACCATAGTCTTCAGTATGGATTACACCTCAACATAAAGCAAACAAAAATCCTCACAATTCGAACAATAAGCAACATCATGATAAATGGAGAGAAGATTGAAGTTGTCAAGGATTTCATTTTACTTGAACACACAATCAATGCCCGTAGAAGCAGCAGTCAAGAAATCAAAAGATGCATTGCATTGGTCAAATCTGCTGCAAAAGATCTCTATGAAGTTTTAAAAACATAGATGTCACTTTAAGGACCAAGGTGTGCTTGTCCCAAGCCATGGTGTTTTCAATCACCTCACATTCATGTGAAACCTGGATAAAGAATAAAGAAAGCCCAAGAAGAACTGATTCCTTTGAATTATGGTGTTGGTGAAGAATATTGAATATACCATTGACAGCCAGAAGAATGAACAAGTCTGTCTTGGAAAGAAGTACAACCAGAATGGTCATTAGAAGCAAGGGTGGCGAGACTTCATCTCACATACTTTGGACATGTTATCAGGAGAGATCAGTTCCCGGAGAAGAACATCATGCTCGGTAGAGTAGAAGGTCAGTAAAAAAGAGGAAGACCTTCAATGAAATGGATTGACACAGTGGCTGCAATAATGGGCTCAAGCATAACAAGGACTGTTTGGATGGCGCATGACTGGGCAGTGTTTCATTGTACATAGGGCCTCCATGAGTCAGAATTGACTTAACGGCACCTAACAACAACAACAACCCAGTCATTTGGTGGGAATTAAAGAGACTATGGCTAGAAAAGACCATATTACCTAATTTACTGCACTGCGGATGGATTGCATTATTCACAATGTTTTCCTGCCCTCCTCCATGTAAGAATATTACCTAACCTAGCCCCAAACTATATGATGTGGGAGCTCCCTGTGTGTGGCCCTACATGAGCCTCCAGACTTTGGGCTTATTCTTATGATATTCTCTGGCTAGTGGAATGTGAAGAGAAGACAAGATGACCACCATGTTCAAGCAGAAGTTCTAAGAAGAATCCAGAGATTCCACCAGCTTTCATGCTTCTGTTCTTCGTAAAGACAATCGCAGGTCCTCAACGAGAGTTTCCCTTTCATCCTGAGTTTGAGGATGAGAAAGGCTCAAGGAGTAGAGCCTTTTCCTTGCATGATATGCCCACAATCATGACATATCCACTTGTTGCTATAAGCCTCTGAGATTTAGGAGCAGTTTGTAACTGTGACCTGATGAATAAAGTAGGCAACTTAAGAATCTATATAACACTTTTCTCCTCTAGAAGCAAAATCTCTAAGGCAGGTTAGTGTCACTCATGTCTTTCCACCTTCCTTCAGTGCACATGACAGTGCTGAGTGCATTGTTAGTATCTAAAAAATACTGACTGTCCTAGAAATTTGACCTGTATATTTCTTGCCCTGCCTCTACCTCAACATATAAGTTCTAAGAACTAAAGCAAAATACAAGTTGGCAAACACAGAAGAACTAAGGTGAGAAGGCAACATTAAGAACTTGACAAATGTAAATGATAATATATATGATTTTAATTCTATATCTACACAGTATATTTATTAATAGTATAGAAAAAATAACAGGTCACAGAGGAAGGTTGCAATAATCATAATAACTATACACAGTCTCCCTGTCCTAAAAAGAGGTGTCAGAGTGGAAGATGGATGCCTTGCTCACAAAAGGAAGATGCAAGTGAGGCAGCAGAGGTTGGGAGCCACGCAGTGCCCTGAAACAAAACATTAAAGGTCAGTTTTGTCTATTCTTCTGGCTCCCTGCTTGCACCTGCCTTTATGACTCTCTGCATACAAAGAAGGGGCCAGAGGCCTTTGGAAAAACCAATACCGAACAGGCTGTTTCCTGCTGTAAAATGAAGCCAGGGGCTGCCTCTTTGTTCAATTCATACCAAAGAAGGGACATTCTTCATAGGTCTGGTTCCAAAATATGACCTTCTTTTTTCTAGAAAATTTCAAGCCAGGAAATTTTCAGGAAGTCTAGAGAGTATATGATTTTCAATGACGTTTTTGAAGAGAGAATTGAGTCCAAGGTTGTTTTTCTCTCTTTTCAGGAAGTCTGAGCAACTCCATCAGCAGATTCCAAAAGGAAAAAAAGCCTGAAAAACAAAACAAACAAAAAACCCTAAGACTGGCATGGAGGTATGTGTGCCTCGATTCAGGATTTTATTCCTTTTGACTCAATAGAGCTCTTTTCTAATGATGACTTTAAGGGATAGGGCCATGATCAGTGGAAGATGCAGCTTTACCTCTTCAAGCTCCTCACCTGTAAAATCAGGACAGTGATCAGGATCTCACAGTGTTTGGGAGGATTCAATAAGTCAAGTCAGGAAAGTGCTTCTTAGAGCATTTTGCACAAGTTGTTCCTTGAGGAGACATAGCTTCTTTCTCTGTAGATCATATGTGTGGTATAGACACAAGGATGGTGTAGACACTTGGTTACAAGGACTTATGGGATGCTGCATATTATGAGGTCATTACATAGATTTGGTTAATGGTTTGAGGAATGGGTTTATTATTTTCAAGTCACACTCTTCAGTTACATTTTATTTCACTGGGGTTTACAAGGACTTTTAACACACATGAGATCACTTGATCATAACCATAGCCCCATGAGATAGGTAGAGAAGGGTACCTCCAATCGGGACACAGCATAGGCAGGAGGCAAAGGGCAGAAGAGGAGCAACAGTGCCAGAGAAATTTTTGTTTTTTACTAGTTGTCGTCCAGTCAATTTTGACACATGACAATCCCCCATGTATGTCAGAGTAGAACTGCATTCTGTAGGGTTTTTAATGGTTAATTTTCTGGAAGTAGATCACCAGCCTTTCTTCCAAGGTGCCCCTGGATGGATGGTACATTCAAAAACTTTCTAGAACTTTCAGGCCTTTCAGCTGGGTGTGATTGGCCTAATCCTTTCACCTCAATCTTACTCCCTAAGGGCAAATATTACAGAAGGCTGAAAATACCACTCCAGTTAAAATTAGCAATGGTTGAAAAATTAGTTGCAACATGTCAGGGCATGTCCAATTGTTTCAAATAAAAAGATATTTGGTTTCTTCCAAACATCAAACTTCTTTCTGGAGAACACCAAACTAAAGGTGTTTTAGAAAAGGTCGGGTTTTCTTCTAAGAATAATGACAAATCTTTTTGACTCTTCAGACCCAAAGATACTTACCTGTACAGTAGCCTGCACTGTGTAAGAGAATGAGCTTGGTCCAAGGAGGAAGAGCAGGATATGGGAACTGTTGCCTCAGGAAGCCTCAAGAGAGTTCATGGTCCCAATGTCATGGATGAAAAGATGAGAATGAAGAGCAAACTTAAAAGAGAATAAATCCATTTACTACTCTTTCTTTTCACAGAGGAATGAATTAACTACCCACCATATGCCTAGGAGTCTAAGAAATGGAAAAGTTGTGTATTATAAATTACACTCATATATGGCAGAGGTCACTCATCAATACCCACAAAAACCATGCAAAAAAGACATTACTATCAATTACCAGCTGAAAGTTTGGAGGTTTGAACACAGACAGAGGGACCCCAGGAGACAGGCCTGGTGATCTGCTTCCAAAAGCTCACAGCCTTGAAAACCCTATGGATCAGCTGTACTCTGCACACACAGGGTCGCCATGAGTTGGCATCAACTTGACGGCAACTAACAACAACAATATAGACATGATAAGAAGGCTGAGAATAAATATTATTTAGAAATGAGTATCTTTGTCAATCATTTTCCATTGTTATTTTCTAACCCGTCTCAGCAGTACAGATTTATTTCATGTGCCATAGCTCTCCTCCTGGTGACCACCATCTGAAGTGTGATGTCTGTCAGACATTTGCAAATTCCCAAAATGGGATAATCCTAAGCTATAGTCCTAAGAAGTATAGCTCCCAGATAACTGCCCCTCACATCATGGAACACATACTTTACTCCTATCTCCCTAAGGGAAAGAACTTTTGGTGGAAAAAGCCTTCTCAAGTTACAAACAAATTCAGCCGTCAAAGGAGGTGATAGAGGAAATGAAGGAGTATCATAGCTGATAAGGTTGACTTTACCACTTCAAAAAGGAAATCTTGTAATCTTCTGAATTCAGTGGAACCCCAGGAGAGTACCCTTCATCCAAATCTCAGTTAGGAACAAGGTTTAAAATCATAGAATTTTCATGCTAGAAATGACCTAAGAGAGTTAGTAAAACTCTCATGTAACAGGGAGGGATCTGCACCATGAGAAGGTCAAATGACTTGCCCAGGTTTACAAATTTGGTGGTGACAGATGTGGGATCAGAACACCAATAGAATGCTTTACCTACGATACGATTGAAATTTGTTCTTGAGAATTTAGTTTATTATGTTCTAAAGGTATCACATTCTCAGCCAGTGATTCCTGACCACAATTTGACCAAGAAGTTCTAGGAGTCATCTCAGCTCACTAACTATAATTTGCCAGGCTTCTTAAAATTCCATAGAGTAATTCTCTCATCTATTGATCCGATGTCATCATGGAAGAGAAAATACAAAAAGATGGAGTTAAGAGTGAGTAGAATTCTGGGGGTGAAGGTGACAGAGAAAGGAATGAGGTAGTGAAGAGCTGGGAATATAGCCAGTTTAACTTTTTTCCATATCTCATTGAAAAAGAGGCAAGAACTTTATAAAGACTAATCTTATTTTTTAAAAAACAAAAAAGACCAAACTTCCATACCAAATTCATTAGTTGATGTGTTTGTGACAACTTTTCTCCCACAAAATATTGATTTAGTAGTTTTTTCTCCAGGTTAGTAAGTGGGAGATATCCAATCTATAGTTTTTCCACTTTGTGCAGAGCTCACAGGTGGATAGACGGTGTTTTGCGTTCTCTTTTCCACTGCCCTTGGGCTCCATCTGGCCCAGTTGCCTCTTCCAAGAGTTGGTGGTTAAAGGAATAAGATCAGTCCCAAATAGGTGGCCATTATTTTAATAAATATTTTCCTACTCATAAGAATATTCACTGGATACTTCTCCGACATTGAAAAGAGAGATTTACATTTTTAAATGTCACATTTTGAATTCGGTTATAAAAGAAATAATACGTTGACCAATTTTCCACTTGCCGTTGGTTATTTGACTACTAATTTGATTGTAGAATTGTTCTTATGTTATAGTTGTTGTTTAGGCTAAACTAGGCATTCAGGTGGGTTTTAAATTGCTGCTTTCAAATGGACTCATAGTCAAAATATATAGAAAGTATATTACACAACTACTAATCAGGTTCAGTAGTGTTTTTAAAATCCCTCAATTTTGTTTGAAAAATAAGATAGTTATAAACATAGAATGAAACATGTTTTACTTCCTCCAAGTGAAAATTGTAATAGTTAAGTGATATAGAAAAAAAAAGTACCACACAAAAAGGAAATAGCTGATACTTTCTCTTTAAGCTCCTTTCTTCCTCATGGAACATGCATCTAGTGAAATAATTAGGATGGTTTAGTAAAAAAATGTAAATTATACCATTTTAGAGTAGTACTAAGAACTAGCATAATCCCATGTCATAACCATTCCATCATATGTTAGTGGGAAGTGAACATTTAAATGGACATCAAAAGCTCAAACTTTAGATATATTTTAATCTGTAATACCCAAAGTATATTTTAGCACCAGTTAAAAATCAGTCATAAACTATTTTGAAGGATAAAGGACAACTTATTTAAAATAAGAACTAGCTCTGAGCTTTGGAAATTGAGCTTATTATTTTTTCCCCAACTTGAACACAGGACTTTCAGTTTACACGTGGCAGGGCAATGTATTGGGGTAAACCAGTTACTGTAGATTTTTCTACTGAAATGTCTAGGATTTCTGGGCTGATTCATGACTCTGTGTGCAGCCTTTTCTGAAGGAGCAGGACCTCATAGAAAGTTTTTCAATGGGCTTTATATGGAAGGGTTCCAGATGCCAGCAGGGCCCTCTGCTCCTCCTCTCTCAGCCTTTCCCAGCCTGGAGGCTTAATTTTGGAAGTGAGTGAAAGCATGGAATCCAGGACTCAGCATGTATCACAGGGCATAGCTTCTTCACTGAGGACGCTGGTAGCAGAAATGATCTGATTTGTGCTGCTCATTGTTTTTTGAATCAACAGTTCACTCATTTCCCTGGTTTTGCACAGAGCCAGAAATATCACTAGATGGTAAAAAAACAACTTCCCACATTCAGCAAACATCACTGAGTAAGGGCCTCCACTGTGTCCCTAAGCCTTGCGATGGAGACACAATGGTGAGCAAGATGGCCCTCCCCTCATGGAGTTTACAGAAAAAAAAAAAGTCTCCCCAGTTCTCTGTTTGGTCTGCTAAAAGAAACCATGGCTTTTCTGGAAATGGAACCGTTTACTCCTTTTGACCTTCAGAGAGAAGTCTCTGCCAGCAAATCCTTTAGTATCCCTTAAGAGAAAGTACATGTGAAACTCATCCAGTAAGTTCTCAATAAGCCAGTCATGGAATACTGAAACCACTCAAGCGTCCAGCTTCCTCCTTTGTGGAGGGAAAGAAGGTCTCCTTGTGCTTGCTCCTGACCTTGGGAAGCCCAGCTGGGCAATTGAACAACCCTTGGCCAGACCAAGCCAAGGCACAGGCACCGTGTGCTTTCCACCCCTCTGAACATAAGTCTCTCTGTTCAGCAGCAGCCCCCTGACTCCAGTGTCTTTTTATTTCTCCAAACTGCTACCTTTGGTTGGATTAAACAGCACTTTAACACATTTCAATTTTCTGCTGGAAGTATATTTTTAGACACAGAGTAGAGAAAACATTCCCCAACTCTCCCACCCACCAAGATATTTTCCTAGGAGTCATTTCTAAGATAGCAAGAAAGGTTCGTTTTTTTGTTTGTTTGTTTAAACAACAAAAATCAATAAATTTTCTTAGGCTGGTTTTCAGGATTTTAATAGCTGTTTGGGGATCCTTTTTATTTAGGGAGTTTCCTGATGATTAAATTCCAGGTTTTTTTTTTTTTTTTTTCTTTTAATCCATCATCTATAAGCAGGAGTTGGCAAACCATGGCCCCTGAGCCTAATGCTGCTTACCATCTGTTTTTGAAAATAAAGTTTTATGGGAACACAGCCGTGCCCATTCATAAAAGATTGTCTATGACTGCTTTTGTGCAACAGTGGTAGAGCTGAGTAGTTGGGACAAAGGCTGTATGACCTACCAAGTCTAAAATATTTACTCTCTGGTCATTTACAAAAATGTTTACACATCCCTGTTATATAGCATAAAAGTCAACTTCCCATTGCCTGTTATGCCTGTCTTTACTCTCATACTAAGTTCCAACACATGTGTTTAACAGGCTTTCCATCTCTTCTTTCATCCTCATCTTTGAGCTTTGGTCCAGGATATCACAAACATGGAACATCCTGCATTTCCCAAACTGATTATTGGCATTTTGATGAATCTGTGTGTAGTAAAAAAGCAGGAGGATGAATCTGTAGTTCCAGCCCTCTGCCCTACACTTGTAATATTTCCCTGCCCAAAGGGTATAGAAATGTATGTTTTTTTAACTTGGAGCCTTTGTGGTGCGGTGGTTAAGAGCTTGGCTGCTAAGCAAAAGGTTGGCAGTTCAAATCTACCAGCCACTCCTTGGGAACCCTGCGGGGCAGTTCTACTCTGTATTATAGGGTCACTAAGAGTCAGAATCTACTCGACGACAGTGGGTTTTGGTTATCCATGCCTTGGCATGACTTTTCAGATGGATACATCCTTAGATTTTTACATAAAAAATTAAATTTCCCATATTGCTATTTGCACTGTTGGGTGCTTTATGCTCTAAACACAGTGTACCATTCAATGCCTTCGATAGCACTCTGAATATGGTCTATAGGTGACAGAACAGAGGTTCAGAGAGGCTTAGTTATTTACTCAAGTTTACAAAGTTAGTAATGGCAGAGCCAGATTTTAGAGCCAGGCATGCCTCACTCCCAGTTGCTTACAAAATAACTGCATTTACATTGAATCACCAGAGAATGATGAAGAATAACTAACTCTAACCATTCTAATGGAAATATTTCTAAAATAGTTTACATACCTCTCTGCCATCTGAATTAGATCATACAACATAAGTTGGAGCCCTGGTGGCACAGTGGTTAAGAGCTCTGCTGCTAACCAAAAGTTCGGCAGATCAAATCCACCAGCCATTCCTTGGAAACCCTACTGGAGCACTTCTATAGGATTCTATGAGTAGGGTTTTTGTTTTTTTTTTTAACATAAGTTAGCCTCTTCCGGATGACTCAGTATCTTAACTGTTGGCATATGTTATTTTATAGTCCTGTAGATTAATTTGAATCTACAATAGGGCAATAAATCATCTCCAACTGTGTTTGAAATCCTGGGTCAGCCCCACTCTGATGGAGGAAAAAGGAATTGATAGTGCTTTCTTTGCTGCTCCTTCTTTCTCACCCCCATTCTCCACCCTGATGGACAAGCTTGCATGTAAAGTAAAACTGAGCCCACTGAGCAGTACCCCAGTGAAGAAGACAGGCTTTGGAGGGAAACAGCTCTAGGTTCTAATCCTGGTTCAGCCACTTTTTAGACATGTAATATCCGCCCCCCCCCATAAAATTTAGGGTCTTACTTCCTCTTTATTCCTAAAACAGTATCTCTTATTTTCCATTTACTATTGTGGGTAAAGGAAGCATCCTGGAATATCTGTCCAAAGGGGAATGGAACAAGAAGCAAAAAACTGTCCAAATGGTAAACAAACTATTTAGGATTTGATGTGCATTCATGAGTCACAAGGGTAGGAAGAGGAAATTCACTGCCCTGGGTCGGTAAACCACAAACCCTCTGAATCAATAGTATTCAGTTTGCTGTTCTAATAATGGCAAACACCAAGGTGTACCAGAGTGGGTGTGAGGGGTTTCCTTCCTTTTTTTCCTTATACAATGTTTGAACATAGCATTATGTTCACTGAGAGAAGGCAGGAATACTTTCCTCTTCAGTATCAGCACGAGGGAGTGGGCCTTCTCTGTGGGCCTCAAGGGGAGAGAGAATTTAGGGAGACACATGAGTCTTTCACATGGCGGGATGCCTTGCTACTCATCCCTGCATTGGATTTAGCTGAGAATCTGCTATAAAGCTTTCCCAGAGCGGGCACATGTCTCTGTTAGATATGTTTCTGTATTTCATTTAATTATCCCAAAGGTACATGAGACTGGCAGCACTCCACCGTAGCCAAGTAGGAAGTGGGACTTGCAAACGATTGGACTATGGCAGGGTGAACTCATGTCTTTTGGGCTCCAGAGCTGTTGCTCGTGTTTGTCAAAGAATGGATTTCGAGTCCCAGGAGGCTGCAGTTATCTTTCATGCCTTCATCTTGCAGAAGAGGAAACTTGGCCCAGAAGATTAAGGGCTTTTAAACAAACATAACACACCAAAGAGCAACATAGCAGAAGAACCATGTTTTTGATTTCTAGATTCATGTTCCTTCCATTCCATAGTGCTGCCTTCGAAGTATTTCTTAAGTATTCCCATATACACGATGGTGAAAGAGGCCATCTCCTTCCCTGTCTCTAGAGGAGGAGGCAGTAAGGCCCAGGAACTGCTTTTTATCTTCTCACCCAGCATATGCAAATGTTACGTACAAGAACACAGATATGAGTGTGTGTGAGAGACTGTACGTGCGTGCATGTGTGTACGTGTCTCTGCGTGCAAGGGCGAACATGCCAGTGTGTGTGTGCCTGAGTGTATGTGTGTTTTGTGGGGGAAAAAAAAATCAATATTTACAGAGTCCCAACCATGTGCTTGGCACTGAGCCAAAACTTCTCTTAAATTGCTGTACTTAATCAGCAGAGTTTTGAGGTAGGCATTATGTGCACTTTCCAGTTGACAAGACCTGTAGAACAGAAAGGTGAGTGCACAGGAATTCTACCAACCTGATATCAAAGCATGGCATATTGCTTTTAATCCAATATGTAGATTCGATAATCCAGATTAAGAAGTTACAATATAATGCACTGTATTCAGGAGTTGTAAGGAATGTGATCTACATTTTCTTGGATAATTCAGAAAGTGCTCTAAAGATCCTGCAGTGATTTAGGTTGGAAATTGAGGTTGGCATTACATTGCAGTATGGAGATGGGGCAGTTAATAGAGATTGCTCGTCAGTCAGATGTGTGGCCGACAGAGTCTAAGAGCACAGACTTTGGAATCAATAGGCTGGATTGCTCTCAAGCTCAACTGCATACCAGAGTCACACCATTTAGCTAGGCGACTAAGTAAAGCCAAAAAGAAAGACTAGCACCCAGAGGCAGAAAGAAAGTCCTGGCAATCTAATTCTGAAATACAGTCAGTGAAAACCCTATGGAGCACAGTTCTACTCTGACACACATGGGCTCACCATGAGTTGGAATCAACTTGACTGCAACAACAAACTGTCCATATTAAGACATCTTAATATTGGCAGAATAATCATTTTGGCAGTCATTCTACATACAATCAAGGGGTCAAAACACATTTCTTGCTTGGGTTAAATAAGATGCAACGTGGCAATTAATGCCACGGGACTTTTTAGATTACACCACATGAAATTGCCATATTTGGCCATGTTTTTAAACCTACACAAATGTTAATTTCACATGACTCAGTTTGATCTTTTATTAAATGGTGAGAAAGAGAATGGCCATAACCGGGTGGCTAACTTCTAAGGAAAATCAATCTAGGTAACAAGAAAGGATAGTGGCAATCAGCTTTCCAAAGCAGCTCTTATTGATTCTCCCCAGGCTTTTTGTTTATCGTCAGTTCAGCTTGTACCAAGAACAAGGTCTGCAGGGGCTCAGTATTTTATCCCAAAGCCAAGCTTCTGGCAGATGAGAATCGATGAGGAAAGAAGAGGGTGTGTCCAGGTGCATGGAACTGGGGCCTGTGTGGGCCTGGCTCTATACCTGACTGCTCGGCTGTCAAGAGACGTTTCAGTCCCAACCTTCTGTAAATAAATTAAAATAAAGGCTTCCTTCTAATTCCATTGTAGGCTTCTCTAAGACTGCCTTTTTTTTTTTTTTTTAAGACTATTAGAGTCCAGAAAACCTTTGTGGACTCAGGGCCTCATTGCACTCTTAAAAATTACGGAGGACTTCAGGAACTTTTGTTTATGTGAATTATATCTACTGGTATTTAATATATTGGAAATTAAAAGATTATATTAAAACATTTAAAATATTTATTTATGAATTCATTTAAAATAACAACGACAAACCCATTGTATGTTAGCATAACATTCTTATGAAACTTACTATATTTTCCAAAACAGGAAAAGTTGAGTGACGAGAGTGCCACCGTTTTACAGCCATCTCTTTACTGACTGGCTCATCAAAAGACAACTGTGTTCTCATGTCTGCTTCTTCATTCAATCTGCTGTGATGGTACACAGCACGTAACCTCCAGAAAACTTCACTCTGCACGTGTGAGAGAATCAGAGTGAAAAAAGCTGACAGTTTTAGTAACACCTAAACCACAGTATGATGAAAATGATTTTCACCTCATGGACCCCTGAAATGATCTTCTGGACCCCCAGGGTTCTAAGGACCTAACTTTCACAACCATTGGTCAAGGGTGATTTTTAAAATGCAAATCTCCCTATGATGCATTAAAGTGTTATCAGTCATTTACTCTTCAGTGTGAATGTGATTCACAGATCCTTTTCTAAGGAGGCTCTGCTAGGGAAAGGGAACAGGATTATACCAGGGAAGAAAAAAGACCCAGAAAATGAATGCTGTGGCTGCAGAGAACCTACTTCTGCCTGGCCTGGGCTAGGCCTGCTATACCTGAGGTTGCCTCCAGTCCTCAGGTTCTCTACCTGCTCACATTCCCCTCCCCCTGTACTCTGAAGCCAGTGCTAACTCCAACAGAGCCCTGCTACCCACTTCCATTCCTGCCTTCCCCCTGTTCACACTCCCTCCAGTTCACTTCTGAGCTCAAATGATCAGCTATACAGGTGACCTCTCAGGCTTGGGATAGAATATGAGGTGGTCTATCAGTCAGGTCCAATCAGAAGAGAAACTGCAGCGTTTATTTTAACAAAGAATCTTTAATGTAAAGAATTGTTAATTATTGAGGAGCTGAAGGGGCAAAAGGGGTCTCTGAGGTATTGAAAAGGTAGTAGATGCAGGAAGCACCTGCTCCCCACTCAGGTTGGAGGTTGTAATCATTATCATTTAGAAGTTCCAGGAGAAGCCCCACAGACATGGGACTCCGGGCTCTGAGGAGGGGGAAGCAGCTCCTTCTGGGGCGTCTGAGGGGTTTTCAATCACGCTGTTGCTGTGAGTGCTGGAAATCTGAAAACATGGCTCAGCTGTGCTGCAAAACCTGCCACTACAGGGCAAGGCGCATTGCTGGGGAGACGCTGACAGGAACAGGAAGCGCTCAGGCAGGAAGGAGCAGGACCCTTCTCCTTCAGCCTCGCAGTCTCCCTCTAGCGCCCCCTCTAGGCTGAGCCCAACGAGGAGCCGCTGACATCAGAAATGAGGTTTGCAGAGGCCCAGCTCCAGCATCACAAGGCCGAGCATAGAAAGATGGGTTTGGAGCCAAGAGACAATCGCTTCGTGGTGGGATCACTCCCACCCCTGCTATGGTAAGTGCCCACCTGACTATGGTGGCATCACAGGACCACTGAGGGGCGGTGCACTGCCTTGCTGGGTGCTCCTGCCCGGCAGCTACATCTCTGACCTCAGATTGCCTGGCCACTGGACTCAGAAAAGGGGCAGCAAAAGTGAGGAGCTTTCTATTTTGCCCCCACTCCAGTCGTCCTTCAATTAACCTGAAGAGGAACAGATTGGGCCGTAAGAAAGCTCATTCCTGGGGTGCGAGTGAGCTGCAAGCCTCTGAAGGCTTAGGACAAACTGCCACCCCATGCGATTTTCTTTCTGTATAGCCCCCGGTTTGTAAAGGAGGAGAAGCAGAAATCAAGGCTACTTCCTACTAAGTGGTGTCAGGAGAGCACCCAGCACCTGAGCCGCTGACACAAAGTCTTCACAGGTGGATGGTGGGCAGTAAGGGAAGGGAAAAGAAAGCACAGTCAGAGCCGAATTTAACGGACAAGGTCTCAGAGTTCCTTTCTTTAATTGTCCTTCTCCCTCTTGATCTCTCTACAACCACATCCAATCGTGCTCACTCCCATTTTTATTTAACCCCTAATCCATCTTAAAAGAAAGTGCTCATTCTTTACTAAACCTCCTCACCTCCCAGTGTCAAAAACTGACCACTAACCAAAAACCAAACCAAACCCCTTGCTGTCGAGTCCGACTCATAGAGACCCTATAGAACAGAGTAGAACTGCCCTATAGGGTTTTCGAGGAGTGGCTGGTGAATTTGAACTACCAACCTTTTGTTTAGCAGCCGAGCTCTTAACCACTGCGCCACCAGGGCTCCGGAGTGCCTGAAGTGTCATTTTGCTGGTCTAACACGCCCCCTTGTGGTCAAGACCATTCAAGGTCTTATAGGTACAGGCTTTGACAGCCTTGCTGCCTTGAGGACATGTCTTTAAAAAAAAAAAGTATAAAGTGAAAGTACGACAAAACTGACTTAGAAAGTGTCGTTTCTAGGATTAAAAATGTCCCTGTTTAACAAAAACTTCCCGTGACTCCAATGTTTGACAAGAATTTTACACATTTCTGGTTGTTTTATTAATGCCTGAACTTACAGCTTCTGCCTTGTAATATTTTGCTAGTAACATACCCTTTTGGTTGTTCAGATAAATCAGAAAGAAGGGCATCGAGGATTCACTTGTGAGTACTAAGACGAGGCAGTGGAGCATAGTGACCTGCTGCGTATTATATAAAAGACAATAGGCTCCACCTATTTTCTTTTTTACCCCCTGCCCATGGTTATTTGATAGACAATTAGAAAGACTGAAATTCAGCGATCTATAGGTTAATAAAGTTCACTAAAATTTCTACAGGTTTTAAGAAGTTGAGAGATAAACCAGGTGACTAGTATCCTCAGGATATCCTATGATATAGTATTTTTCTGCAATTATCCTCTGAGTAAATTCCTCCAAGGGGCATTTTCTTCTCTTTGGACCTGGCCTTGTCCTGGGTCTATCACTGACCTGGGTCTTTGACGGGGAGCACAGAGTGGATGTGGAGAAATGTTCTGGAAAATCCCCAACACTCCAGAGGTTGGGAGCCTTAAGAATCGAAATCAAAACCCTGGATCCAAATCCCGGGCCCAGCTTTCACCAGTGCGTGAACTGGAATATTCCTATGGACTCTGAGCTTTGTTTTCTCAGCTCTAAAATAAGGATAGTGGCGGCCTCATAGGGGGATTGGGAGGACTCAAGGGGATAAAGTCCCCAGAGTGCTGGGTACAAGCTCCTTGAAGGCAGCAATCTCATCTGTTTGTGTCACCATTTTATTCTTAGTGCCTGAGAACTGAGAGCAGGGTGCTATGTTAAACAACGAGCGGAAATTACACACTGCATGCCCCACGGAATTTCCACCCCTGGAAAAGAAAACTGTGAGCCAACTAAACACCTAATTCACCAATGCTCACGATCTCACAAGGCTCATCCCAAGCCCCTCGCCTTGCTGAGGTTACCACTTCATAGCTGATAAGGTCAGTCTCCTGCCTTGCAAGTCTGCCTTAAGAGTCACCCCCACCCCCCATCCCCAAGATCCGATGAGTACCTCTCCCTGACTTCCTCCTTCTATAGGGAAACTTAGAAGCCCTAGGAAGACTGTCAGGTACTGTTCTCCCTTACTGCAGGAAGTGTCCAGCAAATCTCTTCTGGTGGCATTTCTGGGTATCAGTGGTCGGCATGCCTAACACAAGGAAGTGCTGCTCAGCTTTTGTGGCCTTCCTATGGCTTTCTCAAAGAGGCCGTGAGATGTTACCACCTGGGTCTCAGATTAACACAGGCCTAATTGTGGACCCTACTACCAGCTCTGTGGCCTTGGGAGTTTTATTCAACCTCTTCAAGGTTTATCTCCTTCTCTGTAAAAAGGGGATCAATAGTAGTCCTTAGTTTATATATTTTTCTATGAGGACTTACTTGGCACATAATACTTGCTCGGTTATGGTTGTTATTCCTCAAAATTAATTTTCTGTTTTGGAGCATATCCAACCCCACTTGGCTGCAAAAAAAGCACATCCATTTCAGTGACTTTGGCTTTCTTCTTTGCACCTGAAGTTTTACCGTGCAGACATATCGGAAGACCCAAATCTAAGGTACTTTATAGTCACCCTGGAGCCCAGCAGGCACCTGAGCCTTCCTGTAGCCCAGGAGTGAGCAGGCAGATGTGAATAAATACAGATAGGAGGAGACACTCTGAGGCTGAAAGAAGACAGGGCTAACCACGAGTCTGAGGAAAATAAGGCCTGCAGGGTAAGACTTACAGGACTCAGCCAGCACGGCCCTTGACAGTACTGCTTAATTCTCCTGCAGATGGAGGCTTGAGGGAAACCATTCCAGAGCATGACACTCTCTGTGTTCAGGAGAATGCTAAGACCTATGGAATAGCTGGGTTTGCCCTTTTAAAAAGAGCATGTGTTCCTAGGAGATGCTGCAATCTCCACAAGTTTGGAGTTCTCTACTCTAGAATCTTAGTCCCTCCTCCCTTGATTCCTGAAAGCACGGTTTAGGTGCAGCTGGTCAGCAAAGCCTGGTCTCCCCAGCTTCTTTGTGTGAGCTGACGAGGTCTAACTTTAATGCCGGCCCTCAGAACCTACTGTCCAGTCCAGTGACAAGTTAAAATAATTCAAATCAAACTGGCAGAGGGTCTTGGGGGTTCTCCAAGGTTCAGTGGTCACAATTGGGCTGACATATTCCTGATATTCGCGTCTGTAAACTACTAAGCCAAGCCCAGGAGATATCCCTTGCCTATCAAACCCACCCTAAAACCCCCACGCAGCACAGCGCTGTGCCCGACTGCCATTTTTTGGGGGGGTGGGAAGGGGAGTTACCTAAAGTCTGTTAAACAATTGGAAAAAAAAAAAAAAAACAAAAAATAAAGGAAGGAAGAAAAGAGAGAAGGAAAGAAGGAAGGGAGGGAGGAAGAAGGGAGGGAGGAAACCAGGATACATGAAGGAACATCTTGGAGTTCCTCAGTGGGTGTATCCGATTCTTAAAGTGAGCTGGCAGTTGGTGGTCATAGAAGCTATAGGAGCTCTGCTAAAAACAAGTTTGCTAGTAGAGGAGAAAAGCCACCCAAAGCCCCTTTCCAGTAGACCCATTCAGTGAATCCGGCTTTGAGAATTTTCAGATTCCCCATGAAACTCGGAAGCAATTATCTGGGATTAGCAAGAGATCAGAAATGGCTTACCTCAAGTATTGTTTTCTAAATCCAGAGAGCTGGTGAAATTATTATCTGGTAATAATTCCAAAAGCCCTGAAACTGGTAACATTTGTTCAAACTGGGGAGGAGACATATAAGATCATGACAGGGCATATGAAACTTTAACAGCAGGATATAGTTTAGATGGGGTTTTCTGATCTTTGTTTTTATTTCAGAAAAAATGCATGAGGACCCTGAAGAGTGGGCTCTGCCCTAGCTCTTGGGTAGCCCCAGAACCAGGTGCATCAGGGAGAGATTTTGAAAGACTTAGATACTGAACGATTGATGGCTCCACACAGCTCAGCTGTATGTTTACATCAAGTGGTCATGCTTCATAGACTTTAGAAAGAGTGTGCTGATGGAAGGGGAGCATGCCCAAGTTTTTAAGTAAACTAAAGTCAGCGCTCTAAAAGGTAATCAAGCAAAAGCCATTACTAGGCCAAATCTTATAAAAATTAATCATTTAATTTGGGGACATTCATTAAAATCAAATACCTATCTTATGCATGTTTTATGAGATAAAAAGATATGCAAAATGATAAAGAGCTGTGAAAAATTAAGGTCAGAATCATCACTAAACGTTTCCCAGGCCATAAAGAAGCCCCAGTGGTATGAAACGGTGTTCTTTCTCAAAAGGATACTAGTCTTACCTCAGTTCAGGTAAAAATAGAGCCACTCACAATATGTTCTTACTTCAGACCAGGCATCCATTTGATTTAGAATTGGACTTTTGGCAGCCAGTATGGTATGAAACGCCCGGTGCATGGCGGGGGCGGGGTGGGGGGGAGCATCCCTTTCAGGGGTAGCGAGATGACCCGCCAAAACCAGCTGGTTCTCCCAGTCAGTCTTCCCAATTTTTACCTAAATCAGGATAGCATTTATATCTACTTTCTGGCCTGGCTTCTCTGCCTTGAAAAGTGCAACTGAAAATCCCTCTCCTCTCAATATCGAAATTATTGGATCACGTTTTATTATACTATTTGCAAAAATGATTCAGGCAGGCTATGCCAACATATGAGACGTTTGGCCCAAACTGGCGATTGAGATGCCCTGTTTTCAGTGCTCTGGGACAGATGCGGTTCCAGGGAGCCCCCTAGTGGACCTGGCGAGGTATGTCCACACCACCAAGAGCCTTCTGACTTGTAAAGGAAAAGTGAGGTCTTGTCAGCTCTTTTGAGGACAGCCTAACTGACTGTCAAGAAAAACCCATGTTCTTCAAGGACTGGAAGGACTGATGCCGTGTTTAAAAGCAAGAATCGAAGGAGTCAGTGTTAACACTGATTGGTGAACTCCCAGTACACACAGTGTGGAATAAATTCTTATGCAGCATATTCTCTGGACAGGCCCACATTCCGGCTGACTGGGTTCTGGCTGATTTGAAATGGTTCTTGGAAGATGACCGGCTTGTTCCTGACATGCGGTAGACACTGTACCTTCGCCAGACCTTTTCCTACAACGTGGCAAGCATTCTACAGGCAAAAATAAGTTATACAAATGTTCACCTCGTTCTAGGCACTTCTGACCTCCTAAACAACAGCATAAAACATCCACTTCTCATTTGGTAAGACTTTGGAAGATAATTAAAGTTTGCTCTAAATTAGGGCTTGACAGACTTTTCCTTTAAGTATCAGAAAGTAAATATTTCAGGCTTGTGGATCAAGGGGAAAAATCAGAATATTATCTAGGCAATTATATAACCATTTGAAATATAACCTTCAAAAATATAATAAGCATTCTTAGCTTGTTGGGCATAAAAACAAACAAACAACAAAACCACGGGGCTGGCTGATTTGGCCCACAGGTGATAATTACTGATCTCTGCCCCTGATTATGATTTATTTTGCAGCTTAATGTGTGTTTCACTCAATGTTATTGCAAACATGGCAGCTCTATTGTTTTCAGAGTAGTCTGTCTTCACATTGGACAATATGGGGGAGGGCATGTCTTTCACCCAATAAACCAAGGAGCTGGGCCTTCCTGACTGCCAGCACTGCCCTGGCCACCAGATCCTAAGGAAGGTTGTTCCATATTAGTCTCCTGCATTTCCTAAATATCTGCTGTTGTCCAGACTAAACATCTAAGGGCCATCTCTGAAACTAGTCACCATCTAAATGGTGAATGGGGGAGGGAACCCAAGCAGGGAGCTGACTGACAAATAGGCATGAGCCTGGACAGTGAGCTGTGTTGGAGAGGGGCGGAACTGTAACTTCAAGGCTACCATACCATTGAGGGCAGGAACTGTATCTTGCACCCCGTACTCACACAGAAATTCATTCGTTAGTTCATTCAGCTAATATTGATTTAGACTCTGCTGTGTGCTCGTACTGTGCTAGGTGCTGGAGGGTATACTGGTGAGCTAGACAAAGTTCTGGCTCTCATGGTGCCTCCATTTAAGTAGGGCAAGACAGGCAATAGACAATTAGACAAATAAAAAATGAAGAGAATTTCAGATGGTAATATGCACTAGAGACAAGTGGGGGGCTGAGACTTTAGAAGGAGCTGGTCATGAGGAGCGAGGAAGATTGGACAGCAATGTCAATGCGAAGGCCCTGAGGAAGGAACTGACAAATAAATAATAATTTCAAATTTGGACCAGGAAGAGCTATGGGAAGCAGGATATTTGATGGAGATGGTGGTCTTTTATGGGGGCACTGAAAAGGAAGCACTGAGAAGGGCTGACTGGAGAGTTTGAGTTTTCCAAATCTGGGAAACGGTCAAAGCAAAGGCACGGGATCGGGGGGCAGCTTTGGGAAATGATTAATAGACCAGTGTGGCTGCCCTCAAAGGTTGGCGAGATGGGTGAGTGCACAGCCACAACAAGAACTAAGGGGTGGCCCAGCAGAGGGCAGTGGACACTAGACCATGAGTTAGCCTTTGTCCTACAGGCAACAGGAAGCCAGCAGGAAAGCAGGTGAGCAGTGCGTGAGTCTTTGGAAGAGTCACTTTGCAGCACTGTTTAGTACGGGTTGGAAGGGACAGAGACGGAAGTTTCTTGATTCCTATTTTGCAATCCTGAAATTCAATCAAAGATCTGTGTCTGAAAAAGGAAAGCATCAATCCCCCGAGGCATCTTAGGGGTATCTCAGCATATCCTAACTGCACTGTACTGGGGCAGCTGAATCTACTTCTGCCATGTGGCCGACTCTAACCAATGTTTGTCTTTATTTTCAGGAGATGAAATTCTAACCTGTGGCTCAGGAAGCTCTGAGGATAGAAGGTTCATGCTGTACCCGTAGGTATTCCAGACATCAACAACAGGCAAATTGATAGAAGAGAGACAGAGGGAGCCTGAGGTGGGGCAGCTGGGTCGTCGGAACTAGTTACACTGTATAACCTCTGAGTAAGTGACATAACCTGTCACTATGTTCCCATAGCTGACTTTAGTGAGAACTTACTCCTTACTGCCCCTAGGAGCACAGAAGGAACAAAAGCTTGTGTGTTCACTGTTTAACTCAACTGTATTGAGGCACTATCCACTTACAATACAATGCACTCATCCTAAGTGAATACTTTGATAAAAATTTGATGAGTGTATACAACCTGGAAACCCCACCCTGATCAAGGCATAGGCTATTTCCATCTCCCCAAATGAAGAGCTTTTCACCAGCTTAGGTATCCACACATGACGTCATACAGGGAGCAGACAGTGCCCAGGCATGGTTCTGGTAGTGGGGACTTGGCAGGAAGTGTAACTCTCCCTGCCCCGGGGACTCATGGCTAGAGCAATGGTCAGGCAGGTGAACTAAACCTAATCTCTCTGCTCAAAGAATTTTATAGCCTACGGATTTTTTTTTTTAATTGATCAGTTTATATTCATGAACTCACCGCACCCAATTTTTTTTGAAGTGGCTCATACAGACACACTACAATAAGATAAAAATAAAGAAGAAGAAATCTGAGCAAAAAGAATATGGAGGTTGAGTGAGACTCTGTAACAGCCTCTGTAGGTAGAAATATGCGAGGTGGCACATTTCATACCCACCTTCCTGAACAATTAAGGTGAAAGTCCATCAAGACCAGCTGCAACATCTATTTAGCCTTCCTGGTGTGTCCCTCACTCCCTAGAAAACATATGTTCCAGAAAAACAAGAAACCTGCTGATCGACTCGCCTCAAACTCCCACTATAAAACTTCACTTTCCCATTCTCACTCATTGCCTGTTTTCTTTTTATTTTCCCCCAAATCCCTGACTCCATTTCTAACTGTTGAAAACCTGCCTACATTTTAAGGCTGTTCATCCTTAAGTCAACCTCTTCCACAAAGCCGACCCTGATCCTCACCCTCCTACAGTTTTCAGAGCACTTAGCTACATATGCCCTTAAATAATATCTGGTCCAGCTGGATTCCACCCAGACCTCCTGAACTCAATCTCCTGGGCGAGTCCTTGAGACTGTAGTGTATCCAGGTGATGCTGATGATTAGCAAAGTTTAGAAAACCCAAAGCCAGCCTGTCCCCTTAATTTACATATAAAAATATCTGGAAATCGCTTGCTGAAAGTTATTTAGCAATACCGTGCACTGGGTTTTTTGGTTTTTTGGGTGGAGACAGTATTTTGTTTTGTTTTGTTTTTTGTGGAGACAGAAGGAAACCCTGGTGGCATAGTGGTTAAGTGCTACAGCTGCTAACCAAAGGGTCAGCAGTTCGAATCCACGAGGCGCTCCTTGGAAACTCTATGGGGCAGTTCTACTCCTTCCTATAGGGTCGCTATGAGTTGAAATTGACTCGACGGCACTGGGTTCTCGGTAAAGACAGGAATTGAGTGCAGTTTCCTTAGCTCATAGTTTAGTTCTCTTTTTACTTTACCAGGCATGCTAATTTCAGGGCTAAGCCAGTAACTGCAGTCCCAAAACTCATCAGAATTATATCTAAAGCTTGCAGAGGTAAGGAGCATTTAAGGCACTCATGAATTCTGCAAGATTTTAATAAAATCTAAAAAACTAAAGTTATGGTTCAGTAAGACCTAATATCGAAGATAAGGCAATGTAGAATACGATCTAAAGATTCTAAGAATGAAATGCAACAACCACAAAATAGGTACCATCAGGGGGTTTCTTAAACTTACCCGTGACTGTCTACCAGCCAGTCTCCATCTTCAATAAGGCCGGTGTTATGGATTGATTTATACTCTCCAATTATGTATTGTAAATTCTAACCTCTATGCCTCTGGTTACAACCCCATTTGAGAATCGGCTGTTTTGTTATGTTAATGATACAGAATTAGTGTAGGGTGTATCTTAAATCAATCTCTTTTGAAATATAAAAGAGATTTAACAAGCAAGCAAGAAGCAGAGATGGGGGAAAAGAGATGCCAAGTCACAGGAAGATTGCCCAGGACCAGGAGCTCAAAGGGACAGGGACCTTCCTCCAAAGGCTCCAACTCAGGAGGCCAGGGGAAGGTACAAGAGGTTGCCTTTTTCACAAGCTCCCAGGTGATGTTGCTGCTGTCAGAAGACAGCTCTAAGCAGTAAGAGAACCAGAGAAGCAATCATGGTTTAGAAAGGGAGGGAAAGACAGGAGCTCAGACCGCTGAGGGGATTTTACTCTTGATTCTAAGCTTAGGGGTAAGGCAAAACCATTTGTTGTTGTTAGTTGCTGGCAAGCCAGTTCTGACTCATTGTGACCCTACATGTGCAGAGCAGAGCTGCTCCGTAGGGTTTTCAAGGCTGTGACCTTTTAGAAGTGGGTTGCCCAGCTTGTCTTCTGAGGCACCTCTGAGTGGATTTGAACTGCCAATCTTGCAGCTAGTAGCTGAGCACTCAACTGTTTGCTCCACCCATTTGCCCCTGTGGTGAGACAGGGGATTAGGTTTGTATGTGGAAAACTTCACTGTGAAAGCAAAGATGAAAGTGGGATATATGTGAGCCAAAAACTGATGTCAGAAGACTGTTTCAATCTCCACTGACAACCCTTTGAGGGAGGAATTTTTCCGTTTTACAGGCAAGGAAACTGAGGCTAACAGAGGTTAAGCAACTTGGATGGAGATCACATAGATGCATAAGTGGAGACTGAACTGGAAGCCAAACGTTCTGCTTCTAAAGCCAGGGTCCTTTCTACTCTGCTGAACTGCCAAACCTAAGAGACCATGAGAGACTAGGAGAGAGGGGAGGAAGGAAGGAGGTGAGAAGTAGAGGGGGGTGGGAGCAGCAGGGAGGAGGGAGAGCAGGACGGAAGGATGAAAAAGGAGGGTTTATTTTTCCAGCTTTGTTGATTAGAACACTGAGGCTTTGAGAATGGAAACCACTTTGGGAAGGCCCCACCTCTAGTGACGTTAGCAGCCCTGGATGCCAGAGTCACTAACCTACAGTCAGCCTGACCCTTCCGGAGCCAGAAAGACCTAGTGATCTGCTCCTGTAAAGACGACAGCCTAGAAAACCCTGCGGGGCTGTTCTGCTCTCACACATGGAGTCACTGTGACTGGGAGTAGACTCCACAGTACCTAACAACAGCAACCAGGGCTTGGAGCTAGGAGAAAAGGGGAAGTCGTTGTTTAAGGGACACGGAGTTTCTGTCAAGGGTGATGGGAAATTTGGAAATGGACAGTGGGGACGGTTGCACAACGTGATGAATATAATTAATGTCACTGAATTGTATATGTTAAAAAAAGTTGAAATAGCAAATACTTTCTTATATATATACTTAACTACAATACAAAATGGTTAAAATAGCAAAATTTTTGTTAAATGTATTTTACCAAAATAATAATAATAATAGTAAAAGATTAAAAAATAATGTATCAGGACTCTCATTTGGAAGGGAGAGAAACTCAACTTAAATTCATGCAGAAACGGGAACGTGTTGTCTCACATAACTGGGGAACCCAGGCAGAGAAGAACCCTGCAGCTTACTGATGGCCCTCCTCTTCCCCAGCCTTCATGTCCGCTTTACCATATTGAATCATGGGGCAGTTTATATTATCAGTCAATACAATGAGCTGCCAATGAACATGAAGCTTTTTAATTCACTTGGGCATTAACCAGATTTCCTATGGCAGGTTTGGAAAATTCAGTCGTGGACAATTGTATCTGAGACTTATTAAGGTGTAGGCTTATTTGAAATATACCTTGGTCTGATATTCTAAAGTATCCACCCAGGTCTTTGTCCACTTAAATGCCATAAAAATTACAAAATCAATAAAGCCAAACCTTGTGGGGCTTCTAATGTGCTCAATCTTTTCCCTCAGTTCCCATTGTTGATTGAGTTCCTCATACGGTGTCTATATTATCTATTGTCCACTCATGCCTGAGTGTCAGAATGGATGCTGGTGACCTTGGGGATTATGTGCCCAGTAGCTGGATAAACAAGGAGAGAGGAGGGAACAGAAAGTAGGCATTACGTCAGGTGTCCCCATCATTGTTCTTGAGGGCACTCTTGCAAACCAATATTGTATACTTATAGAACAACTGAGGTCATACCCGACAAAGCCCAGGCCTATCAAGGTGTGAGGGCCCAGTGAAAGCCTTAGAACCTTCTTTTTTTTGTCTTTCTTAATGCATCTGGTTGAAAGTTTCTCTAGCTTCAAGTTAAGTACAGTTTCCAGTTTTTTAACTTGGGGCAGAAACATGTATTATTCTAACCTCACCCAGATGCCCTGAACACACGAGTCTTTCTTTCTCTTTGCTGAATCATGCGTGTGATCCACACCCTAATTCTCTTGTAGGAGATTCATGACTTTGCAACTACCCGTGACATGATCTCCTACCAAATGCTCGCCTGCCTTTGATGTTGGCAAGGCTGAGGTTGTGGGGCCTGGCTGGTCCCTGCATTCTTTTTTTTTGCTTTGAAGATGTTGGCCTGATAGCAACCACTGCCCCAAAATAAAACTTGGAAAAATAAGATAAAAATAAAATCATTTTGCCCATGCACCAAAACAAGAAAAAAAAAATCTAAGTTAAAAAGGAAGGGAAAAAAATACCAATTTAAAACAGAAAAGGCAAAATGTGTCAAAATTTCGTAAGAGTAATGAATGAGCATTTTTGACATCTTTTATTTTCATTGTTAATTCATTTTTTCAAAAAAGTATCCAAATGTTATAACATCTTAAAAATTTTAGTCTCAAAAATTAATAAGTACATTCTTAACAAGGGGAAAATGTTCAAGCATATGATAGCTCAAGAATGCAAATCAGTGTTTATTGAACATCATACCAACGGAGTGAGTCAATGGGCGTGATGCTGGGGATGCCAAAATAAAGGAGAGTCTTAAGACAAGTTTTGAATCAGTTGGTTGAAATTATTACTTTTATTACTCAACAAGATCTGTAAGATAAAAAGAATGTTTGATATTGAAAATCTTCCCTCAAACCACGTTTAGCAAAACCTCTCCTTAAATTACATTGATTGTGCATAATTTAAAAAATAATCATCTAAAGGTACAGCATTGGATTCAAATTACTCATTTTTCTTACAAATATTTTCTAATTTCCAGCTTTAATTGTACAACAGCATGCTCAAGCTTTATAACTGAAGTTCCTTGCCACTTTTTTTCTTTTTTTTCCTGTTACGTTCAACAGTTTGGAGATAGCTTTGAGGTCAAATAAAAAATCTAACTCCTGCCATTGGTGTTTTGTTTTCCCTTGAGGGCAAAATGCAGTTGGCTTGTCTCAGTCCTGACAAGGTAATGAAACTCATTCTAATTTTTATTTAAGAAAAAGCAATTTTCATAAATGGTGTACCACTAATGGATTACGATCATCTGTAAGCCCCACAGCAAATTACTCTTAATCCAGTTTGCTGTGTTGCCTTACCTGAGGGAAATAATGCCCGCCCTTCCTCTGGGCCAGCATACTGTTCACAGGGACTTCTTCAATATGTATTAATCCCATCATTTATCTTTGTCAACTGAGAACAAAAATAATTTGTAGAAAAGTAAACAGAAGCACATAGAAGAAGGGAGCTCAGCATTATTAAACAGCGGAAAGCAGGTGCTCTCAAAGCCAAGCTTATTTTTATTGCAAAACTTGAGTAATTCTCCTTCTGCATCTGTGCATAGTAAATAAGAGCGAAGGGAAATCTAATATTTTAAAGGAACTGAAATCACTTCAGCTGAGGAATGAAGCTTGCTATTTTAAATCAGCCTGAAGATAGAAGATTAATGGCCACCAAAGGGCAGAAAGGAGAATGGAAGAGGTTAGAATAAAGGAAAACTCCCACTTGATTTGAAAAACAAAAAATAATAAAATATACTCCTGATATTCATTTTTCGGGCCCAATTTTGGGGCTTGGTTGCATCTTCTCTCTTACCTACAAGCTCTCTTGCCTATTAGAACTGGTAGCGCTAACACTCCTGTTAATTCAGTTGCTGTAGCATAAACTTCAACTCATGGCGACCTCATGTACGTCAGGGTACAGCTGCACTTATATTTCTTGTTTGTAAATATTTTATTGCGTTTTTGGTGAAGGTTTACATAGCAAATTACATCCTCATTTAACAGTTTGTACACATATTGTTCAATGACATTGGGCACATTTTTCACAATGTGTCAGCATTCTCATTATTTCCATTCTGGTTGTTCTGTTTCCCTTAATCTAGTTTCCCCATTCCCCTTTTCCTTCTTGTCTCTGGTCTAGGGAGAATGTTTACCATTTTGTTTCATTTAGATGATTGTTTAGAGGAATACAGTACTCACAGGTATTATTTATTTTATGAGTCAATCTGTCATTTGGCTGGAAGGTGACCTCTGGGAGTGATTTGAGTTCCAAATTTAAAGGGTATTCCGGAGCAATAATCTCAGGGGTTCATCTAGTTTCTCGTGGTCCAGTAAGGCTGGCCTCTTTTTTTTTTTTTTAAATCAAGGAATTTAAGTTTGTTCTACATTTTTCTCTTGTATGCAGGACATCTATTGAGTCCCTGGTCTGAATAGTCATAAGTGGTAGGAGGGTACCATCTAGTTCTTCTGGTCTCAAGGTAGTTTGTGTACTCTATTAATTGTTTATGTACACTATTAGTTCTGTAGATTAGTTTCTTATTTCTCTTTTGCTCTGGATGAGTAGAGATCAATAGTTGTATCTTAGATGGCTGCTGGCAAGCTTTGAAGACCCCAGTGCTGTTCACCAAACTAGGATGTAGAATATTGTCTTTATGGACTATATTGTGCCAATTGACTGACTTGCCCCACGAAACTATGGCCCAAAGCCCTGAAACTCAGTAAACCAATCCTCTGAGGTATTTGGTTATGTCTAGTAAGTATACATAACAGTGCCACCTATGTGCTTTATTTTATATTTGAAAATATATGTAGCACATATAAACATTTATATACATATGCTTACAGCTATGATATTACAGTAATAACAACTAAGAAATGTATATGGTTACATAGATATGTATGCGAATATATGTACAGGAAGGCACATATGAATATACATGCCTATTCATATTCCTGTACATATATATGCATGCATATCTATCTATATAACCATATACACATTTTTCAGTTGTTATTACTGTTGTTACAAAACTGTATATCCCTCAGTGAATTTTTTTTTTACATTTCCCTCACAAATTGTTCATTGGCATTATTTACATTTATCACAGCTTGTCAGCATTCTTGTTAATTATGGCTATACCCTTCTATTTGTGCTCAAACACTCATCATTACTGTGGTTGTGCTGTGCTCTCTACCTCCACACTCAATGCCACTTTTCCCATCACCAAAAGTAACAAGCCTCTGCTTTAAAGCATACCCCACTTCTTCCGAGTAGCTGCCAATGAACATTGGTTTCTCTCTATTCATCTGTTCTAGTCTTCTTATAAAAGAGGGAATATACAACATTTATCCTTATATGCCTGACTGATTTCACTTAGTGTTATACTCTCCAGGTCCATCCATATTTCACAGACTCATCATTGTTCTTTACAGTTATGTATATTCCATTGGACTATATGAAGAAGAACTGGGTATCAGGATTGAAGGAAGACTCACTAACAACCTCCGATATGCAGATAACACAACCTTGCTTGCTGAAAGTGAAGAGCAATTGAAGTACTTACTGGTGAAGATCAAAGACTATAAGCCTTCAGTATAGAATATACCTTAACATAAAGAAAATAAAATTCCTCACAACTGGACCTATAAGCAACGTCATGATAAACGGAGAAAATACTGAAGTTGTCAAGGATTTCATTTTACTCGGATCTACAATCAACACCCATGGAAGCAGCAGTCAGGAAATCAAATGAAGCATTGCATTGGTCAAATCAACTGCAAAAGACCTCTTTAAACTGTTAAAAAGCAAAGATGTCACTTTAAGGACTAAGGAGCACCTGATCCAAGCCATGGTGTTTGCAAGTGCCTCATGTTCATGTGAAAACTGGACAATGATAAGGAAGACAGAAGAATTGATGCCTTTGAATTATGGTGTTCACAAAGAACACTGAATATACTATAGACTGCCAGAAGAATGAACAAATTTGTCTTGGAAGAAGTACAGCCAGAACACTCCTTAGAAGCAAGGATGGTGAGACTTTGTCTCACATACTTTGGACATGTAATTTTTTTTTTTAGTCCCTGAAGGTCATGCGTGAAAAAAAAAAAAAAAAGTACAAGGTCAGTGAAAAAGAAGAAGACCCTCAAGGACGTGGATTGACACAGTGGCTGCAACAATGACCTCAAGCATAACAATGATTGTGAGAATGGCGCAGGACCAGGCATCATTTCCTTCTGTTGTACATAGGGTCGCTATCAGCCAGAACCAACTCAAAGGTACCTAATAACAACAACCACAATATTCCATTGTATGTACAGCAACACAATTTATACTTTGGTTGTTTCCATTGTTTTGCTATTGTGACTAAAGGTGCAATGAACGTAGGAGTACATATACCCGTTTGTGTCAGCACTTTTAGGTCTGTAGGGCATATTCCTGAGAGTGGGATTGCTAGATCATAAGGTAGCTCTATTTCTAGTTTTTCGAGGAAGCACAGTACTGCTTTCCATAGTGGTTGTAACCATTTTACATTTCCACCAGCAGTGGATAAGGGTTCCAATTTCCCCACATCCTTTCCAGCATTTGTTGTTTTCTATTTTTCTGTTTGTTTTAAATTAGTGCCGTTTTAGCAGGAGTGAGATGGTATCTCATTGTAGTTTTGATTTGCATCTCTCTAATGACCAGTTCCTGGTAGTGTAGTGATTAAGTCCTACGGCTGCTAACCAAAGGGTTGGCAGTTCGAATCCGCCAGGCGCTCCTTGGAAACTCTATGGGGCAGTTCCACTGTGTCCTATAGGGTCGCTATGAGAAGGAATCAACTTGACGGTACTGGGTTGGGTTTGGTTTAATGGCCAGTGATGGATCCCTGATGGTGCAGTGGTTAAGAGCTATGGCTGCTAACCCACCAGTTGCTCCTCAGAAACCCTGTGGGGCAGTTCTACTCTGTCTTACAGGGTCGCCATGAGTCGGAATAGGCTCAACAGCGAAGAGTTTGTTCTGTGTCTTTTTGAACGGCCAGTGATCACGAACATCTTTTCATGTGTTTGTTGGCTGCTTAGATGTCTTCTTTGGGGAGGGTTCACTTTATATTCTTCATCCACTTTATAACTGGGTTGTTTGTCTTTTTGTTGTTCAGTTGTTGAAGTTTTCTATAAATTTTGGAGATTAGGCTCTTATCTAATATGACATTTCCAAAGACATTTGCCCAGCCTGTATGTTCTCTTTTTACTCTTTTGATGTCCTGATGAGCAGAAGTTTTTAATGTTTATGAGACCCCATTCATCTATTTTTTTATATTTTTAATTGTATTTTCGATGAAGTTTACAGAGAAAATTTCTTTCTCATTAAACAATTAATACTCATATTGTTTTGTGACATTGGTTGCCACCCCCATGACATGTCAACACTCTCTCCTGCTCGACCCTGGGTTCCCCTCTACCAGCTTTTCTGTCCCCTCCTGCCTTCTCATCCTTGCCCCTGGGCTGGTGTGCCCATTTAGTTTCATTTTGTTTTATGGACCTGTCTAAACTTTGGATGAAGGGCAAACCTCAGGAGTGACTTCAGCACTGAGTTAAAAGGGAGCCTGGGGGTCATACTCTTAGGGTTTCTCCAGTATCTGTCAGACCTGTAAGTCTGGTCTTTATTTTTTTTTGGTTAGAATTTTGTTCTACAGTATTCTCCAGCTCTGTCCAGTACCCTGTATTGTGATCCCTGTCAGAGTAGTCAGTGCTGCTAGCCAAGCACCATCTAGTTGTGCTGGACTCAGTCTGGTGGAGGCTGTAGTAGTTGTGGTTCAGTAGTCCTTTGGACTAATCTTTCCCTTGTGCCTTTGTTTTTCTTCATTCTCTGTTGCTTCAGATAGGGTGAGATCAGTGGATTATCTTAGATGGCCACTCACAAGCTTTTAAGACCCCAGAGGCCACTCACCAAAGTAGGATGTAGAACATTTTCTTTAAAAACTATGTTGTGTCAGTTGAGCTAGATGTTCCTCCAGACCATGGTTCCTAGCCCTGAGCCCAGTAATTTGGTCCCTTAGGGAGTTTGAATGTGTCTGTGGTGCTTCCACGGCCTTGCCTTGTACAAGTTGTGCTGGCATCCCCAGTATTGTGTACTGTCTTACTCTTCACCAAAGTTACCTCTTATCTATTGTCTATTTAGTGTTTTTCCCTCTCCACCCCTCCCCTCCCTCATAATCATCAAAGATTGTTTCTTTTTTTTTTATTGTGCTTTAAGTGGAAGTTTACAGCTCAAGTTAGTTTCTCATACAAACATTTATACACATGTTGTCATGTGATGCTAGTTGCTCTTCCCATAATATGACAGCACACTCCTCCTTTCTACCATGGATAGCCCATGTCCATTCAACCAGCTCCTGTCCTTTTCTGCTTTCTCATCTCACCTCCAGACAGGAGCTGCCCACTTAGTCTCATGTATCTACTTGAGTGAAGAAGCACACTCCTCACAAGTATCATTTTATATCTTAGAGTCCAGTCTAATCTTTGTCTGAAGAGTTGGCTTTGGGAATGGTTTTAGTTTTGGGCTAACAGAGAGTCCAGGGGCCATGTCTTCTGGGATCCCTCCAGTCTCAGTCACAGCATTAAGTCTGGTCTTTTTACTAGAATTTGAGTTCTACACCCCGGTTTTCTCCTGCTCCATCAGGAACTCTCTGTTGTATTCTCTGTCAGGGCAGTCATTGGTGGTACCTGGGCATCGTCTAGTTCTTCTGGTCTCAGGCTGTTGGAATCTCTGGTTTATAAGGCCGTTTCTGTCTCTTGGGTTCATATTTTCCTTGTGTCTTCGGTGTTCCTCATTCTCCTTTGCTCCAGGTGGGTTGGGACCAATTGATGCATCTTAGATGGCTGCTTACTAGCTTTTAAGATCCCAGGCTCCACACAACAAAGTGGTATGCAGGACATTTTCTAATAAACTTTGTTATTCCAGTTGACCTAGATGTCCTCTCAAACCATGGTCCCCAGAACCCGGCCTTTGTTACTCTGTCCCTCGAAGTGTTTGATTGTATTGAAGAAACTTCTTAGCTTTTTGTTTAGCCCAGTTGTGCTGACTTCCCCTGTATTTTGTGTTGTCTTCCCTTCACCTAAAATAATTCCAGTCTAATATCTAATTAGGGAACACCCCTCTCCCTCCCTCCCCACCCTCATCAAAGAATATTTTCTTCTCTGTTTAAACTATTTCTTGAGTTCTTATAATAGTGGTCTCATATAATATTGGTCCTTTTGCAAATGACTAATTTCAGTCGGCATAATACCTTCCAGATTCCTCTATGTTATAAGATGCTTCAGATTCATCGTTGTTCAGTATTCATTATTGTGTAGTATTCCGTTGTGTGAATATACCATAATTTGTTTATCCGTTCATCTGTTGATGGGCACCTAGGTTGTTTCCATCTTTTTGCTATTCTGAACAGTGCTGCAATAAACATGGTTATGCGTATATCTATTCATGAGAGGGCCCTTATTTCTCTAGGACATATTGCAAGGAGTGGGATTGCTGGATCGTATGGTAGTTCTATTTCCAGCTTTTTAAAGAGGCGCCAAATCAATTTCCAAAGTGGTTGTACCATTTTACATTCCCACCAGCAGTGTATAAGTGTTCCAGTCTCTCCATAACCTTTCCAACATTTATTATTTCATGTTTTTTAGATTAATGCTATCCTTGGGGTGAGATGGTATCTCACTGTAGTTTTGATTTGCATTTCTGTAATGGCTAATGATCGTGAGCATTTCCTCATATCCCCATTCTGTTAGCTGCCTCAATGTCTTCTTTGGTAAAGTGCCTGTTCATATCTTTTACCTATTTTTTAATTGGGTTATTTGCCATTTTGTTGTTCAGGTTTCGCAGTATCTTGCAGATTTTAGAGATTACAGGCTGATCGGATTTTTCGTACCCCAAATTTTTTCTCAGTCTGTAGGCTGTCTTTTTACTCTTTTGGTGAAGTCTTTTAATCAGCATAAGTGTTTGATTTTTAGGAGCTTCCAGTTATCTAGTTCCTCTTCTGCTCTTTGTGCATTGTTGGTTATGGTTCGTATCCTGTTTATGCAATATATTAGGGCTTATAGTGTCGTCTCTAATTTTTCTTCTATGATCTTTATCATTTTAGATTTTATATTTAGGTCTTTGATCCATTTTGAGTTAGTTTTTGTGCATGGTGTGAGGTATGGGTCTTGCTTCATTTTTTTGCAGATAGGTATCCAGTTATATCAGCACTGTTTGTTAAAGAGACTGTCTTTTCTGCATTTAATGGACTTTGCGCCTTTGTCAAGTATCAGCTGCTCATAGGTGGATGAATTTACATCTAGATTTTTAATTCTGTTCCATTGGTCTATGTATCTGTTGTTGTACCAGTATCAGGCTGTTTTGAATACCATGGTGGTATAATAGGTTCTAAAATCATGTAGTGTGAGGCCTCCCACTTTGTTCTTCTTCTTCAGTAAGGCTTTACTTATCTGGGGCCTCTTGCTTTTCCATATGAGGTTGATGATTTGTTTCTCCATCTCATTAAAAAATGCTATTGGAATTTGGATCAGGATTGCATTGTATCTGTATATTGTTTTGGGTAGAATTGACATTTTCACAATGTTAAGTCTTCCCATCTATGAGCAAGGAATGTTTTTCTACTTATGTAGGTCTTCTTTGGTTTCTTGCAGTAGTGTCTTGTAGTTTTCTTGGTATAGGTCTTTTATATCTCTGGTTAGATTTATTCCTAAATATTTTATCATCTTGGGGACTATTGTAAATGGTATTGATTTAGTGATTTCCTCTTCAAAGTTCTCTTTATGTAGAGGAATCCAACTGATTTTTGTATGTTGATCTTGTATCATGATACTCTGCTGAAATCTTCTATTAGTTCCAGTAGTTTTCTTGCGGATTCGTTAGGGTTTTCTGTGTATAAGATCATGTCATCTGCAAATAGAGATACTTTTACTTCTTCCTTACCATTTTGGATGCCATTTGTATGTTTTTCTAATTTATTTGCTTTGGCTAGGACCTTGCAGAATGTTGAATAAGAATGGTGATAAAAGACTTCCTTGTCTGGTTCTCATTCCCAGGAGTAGTGGTTTCAGACTCTCTCCATTTAGGATGATGTTGGCTGTTGGCTTTGTATAAATGCCCTTTATTAAGTTGAGGAATTTCCCTTCTATTCCTATTTTGTTGAGAGTTTTTGTCATGAATTGGTGTTGGACTTTGTCAAATGCTTTTTCTGCATCAATTGATAAAATCATGTGGTTCCTGCCTTTTGTTTTATTTATATGATGCATTTTATTGATTGTTTTTCTAATGTTGAACCTGCATACCTGGTATGAATCCCACTTGGTCATGGTCAGTTATTTTTTTAATATATAGTTGATTTCTATTGGCTAGAATTCTGTTGAGAATTTTTGCTTCTGTGTTCATGAGGGACACTGGTCTGTAATTTTCTTTTCTTTTTTTTTGTGGTGTCTTTACACGGTTTTGGTATCAGGGTTATGCTGGATTAATAGAAAGAGTTTGGGAGTATTCCATCCTTTTCTTTAGTAGTAGTGGTGTTAACTCTTCTCTGAAAGTTTGGTAGAACTCTCCAGTGAAACCATCAGGGCCAGGGCTTTTTTGTTGTTGTTATTGGAATTTTTAAATTACCTTTTCAATTCTTTCTTTTCTTGCAGGTTTATTTAGTTGTTCTACCTCTGTTTGTGTTAGTTTAGGTAGGTAGTGTGTTTCTAGAAATTTGTCCATTTCCTCTAGGTTTTCAAGTTTGTTACAGTACAATTTTTCATACTATTCTATTATGATTCTTTTAATTTCAGTTGGGTATGTTGTGATATCGCTCATCTCATTTCCTATTTGAGTTACTTGCTTCCTCTCCTGTTTTCCTTTTGTCAATTTGGCCAATGGTTTATGGATTTTATTGACCTTCTCAAAGGACTAGCTTTTGGTCTTGTTAACTCTTTGAATTATTTTTCTATTCTCTACTTCATTCGTTCTGCTCTAATTTTTATTATTTGCTTTCTTCTGCTGCCGGAGGGTTTCTTTTGCTGCTCTCTATTTGTTCGAGTTGTAGTGTTAATTCTTTGATTTTGTCCCCTTTTTCTTTCTGGATGTATGTATTTATTGCTATAAATTGACCTCTGAGCACTGCTTTTGCCATGTTCCAAAAGTCCTGGTAGGATGTGTTTCATTCTCATTTGGTTCTGTGAATTTCTTTATTCTGTCCTCAATTTCTTCTCTAACCCAGTAGTTTTTGAGCAAGGTGTTTTTCAGTTTCCATGTGTTTGATATTTTTTCCTTGCTTTTTCTATTATTGATTTCTACTTTTATGGTTTTATGGTAAGAAAAGATGCTTTGCAATATTTCAATGCTCTGGACCCTATTAAGTCTTGCTTTATGGCATAATATGTAGTCTATTCTGGAGAATGTTCCATGTGCTTTGGAAAAGAAAGTGTGCTTGCCTGCTGTTGGGTGGAGTGTTGTGTATATATCTATGAGGTCAGTTTGGTTGATTGTGGCATTCAGATCTCCCGTGTCTTCACTGAGCTTCTTTTTGGATGTTCTATCCTTCACTGAAAGTGGTGTGTTGAAGTCTCCTACTATTATTGTGGAGCTGTCTATCTCTTTTTTGAATGCTGTTAGAACTTGTTTTATGTATTTTGGAGCCCTGTTGTTGAGTGCATAAATATTTATTATGGTTATGTCCTCCTGGTATATTGATCCTTTAATCATTATATAGTGTCTTTCTTTATCCTTTGTGGTGGATTTTACTTTAAAGTCTATTTTGTCAGAAGTTAATATTGCCACTCTTGCTCTTTTTTTGATTGTTGTCTGCTTTCAGCTTTAATTTTTTCATGTCCTTAAGTCTAAGAGGGTTTCTTGTAGGCAGGGTATAGATGGATTTTTTTTTTTAATCCATTCTGCCACTTTCTGTCTCTTTATTGGTGCATTGAGTCCATTTACAGTCAGTGTCATTATTGATAGGTATGAGTTTAGTGCTGTCATTTTGATGTCTTTCTTTGTGTGTTGTTGGCTTTGTTCTACTTAATTTTCTGTGCTGAGTTGTTTTTCTTTATATGTTTTCTTTTCATCTTTTTCATTGTTGTTCATTTTGTATTTGCTGAATGTTTTTATTTTTCTTGTTTTTTATATTGATGTGTGAGATTGTTAGTCTCCTTTGTGGTTACCTTAATATTTATCCCTATTTTTCTAAGTTTAAATCAATCTTTTATTTCTTTGTATCACCATGACTTCCTCTCCATATGAAATCTATGTCTACAGTTTTTTTAGTCCCTCTTTTTTGTTTTAGTGTTGTCATCTTTTACATATTGATGTCTCTGTTTCCCTATTTTCAGTGTTTAACTTAGATTTATTTTGATGACTTCCCTACCTGGGTTAATACCTGGTTGTACTCTCTTGTGTTCTAGTCTTGGGTTGTTATCTGATATTATTGATTTTCTAACTGGAGGACTCCCTTTAGTATTTCTTGTAATTTTGGTTTGTTGTTTTACAAATACCCTAAACTTCTGTTTATCTGGAAATGTCCGAATTTTGCCAATATATTTGAGAGACAGTTTTGCTGGATATATAATTTTTGCCTGGCAATTCTTTTCCTTCAAGGCCTTATATATGTTACCCCATTGCCTTCTTGCCTGCATGGTTTCTGCTGAGCTGAGTAATGACAGCTTAGTTTTATTGACTGTCCTTTGTAGATTACTTTTGGTTTATCCCTAACAGCTCTTAAAATTCCCTCTTTATCTTTGGTTTTGGCAAGTTTGATTATATGTCTTGGTGACTTTATTTTGGGGTCTACCTTGTGTGGTGTTTGATAAGCATCTTGGATAGATATCTTCTCATCTTTCACAATATCAGGGAAGTTTTCTGCCAACAAATCTTCAATAATTCAGTATTTTCTGTTATCTCCCACATTCTGGTACTCTAATCACTCATAGGTTGTTTCTCTTGATAGAGTCCCACATGATTCTTAAGGTTTCTTCATTTTTTAAAAAATTCTGGTATCTGATTTTTCCTCAAATAAGTTGGTGTCAAGTTCTTCATCTCACTAATTGTGCCTTCGATTGCCTCAATTCTGCCCCTATGACTTTCTGTTGAGTTGTCTAATTAGGAAATTTTATTGTTAATCTTTTAGGTTTCTGTTTGCTGTCTCTCTATGGATTCTTGCAGCCTGTTATATTTGTCATCATGCTCTTCTATAATCTTCTTAAGTTCTATGATTGCTTTATCTGTGTGTTCCTTGGCTTGTTCTGTGTTTTGCCTGATCTCCTTCTTCATCTCTTGAGGAGTGCTGTGTATTCATCTTTTGTATTCTACCTCCAGTAATTCCAAGAAATTCTCTTACTTCCAAGGTTTCTGAATTCGTTGTTTTGGTAGCTTGCTGAAGCCATCATGGTCTGCCTCTTTATGTGATTTGAAATTGACTGTTGTCTTGGAGCCATCAATAATTTATTACATTTATTTATTTTATGTTTGCTTACTGTGTCCTAGTTTCTTGTTTTGTTTTGATATGCACAAATAGGCTGCTCATATGAGCTAGTTTGATTACTGGTGCCTTTGAAACTCTCACGTCCTGTCACCAGGTGGTTAGATCTATTACTAGGTATGTGAGGTCAGGAGTCTGTTTACTTTTCTTTTACAGATTCAGCTCAGGTGCCTGGGTCAGGTGTCCAGGTAGTCGTTCACCAAGTGTGTGGTGCAGACTCTCACCTACAGTCCAAGACAGGCAAGGGTGATTGGTGTAGGCACAGGTATCTGGCTGCAGTAGGAGGTCAAGTGCTGAGCAAGGCAGGGGGCTGACAGCTGTCCCTGAGTGTCTGGGAAGAAAGTATGTCCCTGTTCCCGAGAGCGTGTAGGTAGGTGGGTTTTGCAGCTGGACTGTGGGCTCCCAATGCTGTTCGCTTTAAGGACTGGAAGGCACCACTTATTATTTATTTATTTATTTTATCTTAGGTAGCTAGGTAGTGTGAGTAGGTCCACCAGTCCTCAGGCCCCTGATGTGGGTAGGTGAGACCCTGCTTAATGGGCAGAGTGGTGTCAAATGTCATGAACCTACCACTCCGCCATATAGCTGATACAGTTGAAATTTGGCTTCAGGTATATACCCTGTTGTACTGTGTTAATGAGGGCCTATGCTGTTGAAATGGGCCCACACAGGTCTATGCAGGAGTGAAAGGCATTCGAAGTCTGTGGACCCCTTATGCCTATGCCTTGGCAAAGGGGCTGTGTCTGCACTAAGTTCCCGGCTTAGGGTAGCTGGCAGATTATTTGTTCCTGTTTGTTAACTCATTCCCTCTCTAAGGCTGGGAGAATGGCTCAGGGCAGAGAAGGGTCCTACTTCTGGCCCAGCGAGAGCAGCAATCTCTGGAACCAGCCCAGCCAGTGCAGAGTGGGGAGGGGACAGGTAAATAGGAGAGAGGTTTTTCCCAAAGGGGTGTTTTTTGATCTGTGCAGTAGGTTATAGGCATGTACTTATCTTTTGCCGATTGAGCACGATTTTCAATGGTTCTGGAGGTTTGAGCTGACTCACTGCTGCTCGGTTTCTTTGATGTAGAAAATGTGTCCCAAATGCCACTGCTTGCCTCACTGTACACAGCCGATCTGGCCTACAGGGTGCCGGTTCCCGCTGGGTCAGGTCTGGCAACTTCTCGTTGCTTCTCAACAGTCTTTCCCTCCCCCTGCCACTCAGTGCTCAGTCCAATTCCTCAACTTTGCCTTCGATGTTCAGGGCTCCTAGATTGTCACATATAATAAATTCACTTCTTTTTTGGGGGGTCTTTTTTGTAAGAGAGACCACAGGAAGCATTTTTCTACCCTGCCGTCTTGGCCCTGCCTCCAAGATTATTTCTTTTTGTGTGTAAACCTTTTCACGACATTTTATAGTAGTGGTCTCATACGATATTTGTGCTTTCATGATTGACTTATTTCACTCAACAAAATGCCCTCCAGATTCATCCATGTTGTGAGATGTTTTGCAGATTCGTTACTGTTCTTTGTCATTGCCTAGTATTCCACTGTGTGTATGTAGCATGATTTGTTTATCCATTCATCTGTTGATGGACACTTAGGTTTTTTCCATCTTTTTGCTATTGTGAATAATGCTTCAGTGAACATGGGTGTGCATATTCATGTGACAGCTCTTATTTCTCTAGGATATATCTCTAGGAGTGGGATGGCTGGATCATATGGTATTTCTATTTCTAGCTTTTTAAGGAAGTGCCAAATTGTTTTCCAAAATGGCAGTATCATTTTTCATTTCTACCAGCAGCACATAAGAGTTCCAACCTCCTGCAGCCTCTCCAACATTTGTTATTTTCTTTTTTTCATGCCAGGAATGTTGGGGTGAGAAGGTATCTCCTTGTGGTTTTGATTTGCATTTCTCTAATAGCTAGTAATCATGAGCATTTCCTCGTGTGTCTGTTAGCTGTCTGAATGTCTTTCTTGGTGAAGTGTCTGTTCATATCCTTTGTCCATTTTTTAATTGGATTAATTCTGTTTTTGTTGTAGAGGTGGTGGATTTTCCTGTAGATTGTAGAGATTAGAGATTAGACTTTTGTCAGATTTGTCATAACCAAAAAATTTTCCCCACTCTGTAGGTTCTCTTTTTATGCTTTTGGTGAAGTCTTTTGATGAGCATAAGTGTTTAATTTCCATTTACACATTTTGTTTTCTATTCATGCATTTGTTGTAATGTTTACTCCCCTGTTTTTACAAAATATTAGTTCCCACAATTTTCTCCCTATGTTTTCTTCAGGAATTTTATGCTTTTAGGTTTAACGCTTAGGTCTTTGATCCATTTTGAATTAGTTTTTGTGTTTGGTGTGCAGTATGGGCCCTGTTTCAATTTTCTGCGTGTGGATATCCAGATTTGCCAGGACCATTTATTAAAAAGACTGTCTCTGCCCCACTGAATGGACTTTGACCCCTTGTCGAAAATCATTTGTCCATAGATGTTTGTGTTTAGTTTTGAGTTCTCAATTCTATTCCACTGGTCAATGTGTCTATTGTTGAACCAGTACAGGCTGTTCCGATTACAGTGGCTATATAGTAAATTTTGATATAAGGGAGTGTAAGGCCTCCTCCTTTTTCCTTTTTCTTCAATGTTGCTTTGGCTATTTGGGGTTTCTTTCCCTTCCATGTGAAGTTCGTTATTAGCTTTTTTGTTTTGCTAAAGAATGTTGCTGGGATTTGTGTGGCGATTACACTGTATCTGTAGATCACTTTAGGTAGTATTGACATTTTCACTATATTAAGTGTGTTAGTTTTCTAGGTTGCTATAACAGCAATACCACAAGTGGATGGCTTTAAAAAGAGAAATTTATTTCTTCACAGGAAAGTAGGCTAAAAGTTCAAATTCAGGGTGTCAGTTCCAGGGGAAGGCTTTCTCTTTCTGTCAGCCTTCTCATCAATCTTTCACTGGACTAGGAGCTTCTTTGTGCAGAAACCTTGGGTCCAAAGGATGTGCTCTGCTCCTGGCACTGCTTTCTTGGTGGCATGAGGTCCCCCATCTCTCTACTCACTTATCTCTTTTATATCTCAAGAGATTACCTCAAGACACAATCCAATCTTGTAGATTGAAGCCTGCCTCACTAACACAACTGCTGCCTGTCCTCCCTCATGAACATCGTAGAGGCTGGATTTACAACATATGGGAAAATCACACAATACTGGGAATCATGGCCCAGCCCAATTGATACACACATTTTGGGGGGACATAATTCAATCCATGACATTAAGACTTCAATCCATGGACACAGGATGTTGTTGTTGTTAGGTGCCATCGAGTAGGTTCTGACTCAAAGCTACCCTATCTACAACAAAACAAAACACTGCCCGGTCCTGTGCCATCCTCATAATCGTTGTTATGCTTGAGCCCATGTTGCAGCCACTGTGTCAATCCATCCTGTTGAGGGTCTTCCTCTTTTTCACTGACCCTCTACTTTACCAAGCATAATGTCATTCTCCAGGGACTGATCCCTTCCCATAACATATCCAAGGTATGTGAGACACAATCTTGCTTCTAAGGAGCATTCTGGTTGTACTTCTTCCAATAAAGATTTGTTCTTTTGGCAGTCCAAAGAATATTCAATATTCTTTGCCAAAACCACAGTTCACAGGCGTCAGTTCTTCTTTGCTCTTCCTTATACATCGTCCAGCTTTCCATGCTGTGAGGAGTTTGAAAAAACTAAGGCTTGGGTCAGGCGCACCTTTGTCTTCAAGGTGACATCTTTGCTTTTGAACAGTTTAAAGAGGTCTTTTGCAGCAGATTTGCCTAATGCAATGCATCTTTTTATTTCTTATTTGCTGCTTCCATGGGTGTTGATTGTGGATCCAAGTAAAATGAAATCCTTGACAACATCAATATTTTCTCCATTTATCATGATGTTGCTTATTGGTCCAGTTATGAGGATTTTTGTTTTCTTTATGTTGAGGTGTAATCCATACTGAAGGCTGTGGTCTTCCTCAGTAAGTGCTTCAAGTCCTCTTCACTTTCAGGGAGCAAGGTTGTGTCACCTGCATATCAGAGGTTGTTAATGAGTCTTCCACCAATCCTGATACTCTGTTCTTCTTCATATAGTCCATCTTCTCGGTTTATTTGCTCAGCATACAGATTGAATAGTTATGGTGAAAAATACAACCCTGACGCACACCTTTCCTGACTTTAAACCACGAAGTGTCCCCTTGTTCTCTTTGAACAACTGTCTCTTGGTCTATGTACAGGTTCCTCATGAGCACAATTAAGTATTCTGGAGTTCCCATTCTTTGCAGTGTTATCCGTAATTTTTTATGTTCCACACAGTCAAATGCCTTTGCATAGTCAGTAAAACAAAGGAAAACACCTTCCTGGTATTCTTTGCTTTTAGCCATGATCCATCTGACTTCAGCAATATATTCCTGGTTCCACATCCTCTTCTGAATCAAGCTCGAATGTCTGGCAGTTCCCTGTTTATATACTGCTGCAGCTGCTTTTGAATGATCTTCAGCAAAATGTTACTTGCATATGATACTAATGATATTGTTGGATAATTTCCACATTTGGCTGGATCACCTTTCTTGGGAATAGGCATGAATGTGAATCTTTTCCTGTCGGCTGGTCAGGTAGCTGTCTTACAGATTTCTTGACATAGATGAGTGAGCACTTCCAGTGCTGCATCCATTTGCTGAAACTTCTCAATTGGTATTCCATCAGTTCCTGGAGCCTCGTTTTTTGCCCATGCCCTCAAGTGCCCTTTGGACTTCTTTCTTCAGTACCATCAGTTCCTGATCATATGCGATCTCCTGAAATGGTTGAACGTCGAGCAATTCTTTTTGGCATAGTGACTCTGTGTATTCCTTCCATTTTCATTTGATGTTTCCTGCATCATTTAATATTTCCACTGCAGAATCCTTCAATATTGCAACTCGAGACTTGAATTTTTTCTTCAGTTCTTTAAGCTTGGGAAATGCCGAACATGTTCTTCTGTTTTGGTTTTCTGCCTCCAGGTCTTTGCACATGTCATTATAATTCTTCACTTTGTCTTCTGGAGCCACCCTTTGAAATCTTCTGTTCAGCTCTTTTACTTCATCATTTCTTCCTTTTACTTTAGCTACTTCATGTTCAAGAGCAAGTTTCAGAGTCTCTTCTGACATTCATTTTAGTGTTTACTTTCTTTCCTATCTTTTTAATGACCTCTTGCTTTCTTCACGTATGATGTCCTTGATGTCATTCCACAACTCGTTTAGTCTTTGGCCATTAGTATTCAGCGTATCAAATCTATTCATAAGGCTGTCTCTAAATTCAGGTGTGATATACTCAAAGTCATACTTTGGCTAGCGTGGTCTTGTTCTAGTTTTCTTCAGTTTCTACTTCAACTTGCATACGAGCAGTTGATTATCTGTTTCACAGTAAGCCCCTGGCCTTGTTCTGACTGATGATATCAAGCTTTCCCATCGTCTCTTTTCGCAGACGTAGTCTACTTGAATCCTGTGTATTCCTTCTGGCAAGGTCCACATGTATAGTCACTGTTTATGTTGGTGAAAAAAGGTATTTGCAATGATGAAGTTGTTGGTCTTGCAAAATTCTATCATGTGATCTCCAGCATTGTTTCTATCACCAAAGCCATGTTTTCTGACTACCAATCCTTATTCTTTGTTTCCAACTTTCACATTCCGATCACCAGTAATTATCAATGCATACTGATCTCATGTTTGATCAATTTCAGACTGCATAAGTTGGCAAAAATCTTCAATTTCTTTATCTTTGGCCTTAGTGGTTGGTGTGTTAATTTGAATAATAGTCTTATTAACGGGCCTTTCTTGTCACCTATGGATATTATCCTACCACCAACAGCATTGTACTTCAGGATAGATCATGAAATATTCTTTTTGATGGTGAATGCAACACCATTCCTCTTCAATTTGTCATCCCTGGCATAGTACACCATATGATTGTCTGATTCAAAATGGCCAATACCAGTCCATTTCAGCTCAGTAATGCCTAGGGTATTGATTTTTATGCATTTTATTTCATTTTTGATGATTTCTAGTATTCCTAGATTCATACATTCCATATTTCTATTATTAATGGATGTTTGAAGCTGCTTCTTCTCGTTTTGAGTCATGCCACATCAGCAAATGCTGGTTCCAAAAGCTTGACTCCATTCACTTCATTAAGGTTGACTCTACTTTGAGGAGGCAGCTCTTCCCCAGTCATATTTTGAGTGCCTTCCACTCTGAGAGGCTCATCTTCCAGCACTATGTCAGACAATGTTCCATTGCTATTCATTAGTTTTTCACTGGCTAATTCTTTTCAGAAGTAGACCGCTGCATCCTTCTTCCTAGTCTTAGTCTGAAAGCTCAGTTGAAACCTGTCCATCATGGGTGACCCTGCTGGTATTTGAATATTTGAACAAAGTATGCCTTTTTCTATTTTTGTAGGTCTCTTTTAATCTCTTGTGTTTTATGATTTTCATTGTATAAATCTTTTTTATCCCTGGTTAGGTTAATTCCTAGATATTTCATTGATTTGGGGGCTATTGTAAGTGGTATTGTTTTCTTGATTTCTTCTTAGGAGTAGCCTTCATTAGTGTAGAAGAACTCAACTGATTTTTGTGTGATCTTATATCCTAAAAAAAAAACAACATTGCTAATTTTTTCTATTAGTTCAAGCAGTTTTCTTGTGTAATCCTTAGGGTCTTCTATATATGTAGGATCACGTCATCTGCAAATAGGGATAATTTTACTCATTTTCTGATTTGGATATCTTTTATTTCTCTTTCTTGTCTTATTGCTCTGGCTAGGACTTCTAGTATAATGTTGAGAGGTGATAATGGGCATCTTTATCTCATTCTCATTCTCAAAAGGAAGGCTCTCAACCTTTCTCTGTTGAGTATAATTTTGGCTGTTGATTTTGCATACATGCCCTTAAATATGTTGAGAAATTCACCTTATATTCCTATTTTGTTGAGGGTTGCTCTCGGGAAAGGACGTTGAATTTTATGAAATGCCTTTTCTGCATCAATTGATATGATTATTTTCTTTTGTTTTATGTGGTGGATGACATTGATTCATTTTCTGATGTTGAACCATTCTTGCAATCCTGGTATGAATCCCACTTGATCATGGTGTATGTTTTTTTTATATGTTGCTGTAGTCTGTTGGCTAGAATTTTGTTGAATATTTTTGCATATATTTTCATAAGGGATATTGGTCTGAATTTTTTTTTGGATGTCTTTGCCTAGTTTTGGTATCAGAGTTATGCTGGCTTTATAGAAAGAGTTTGGTAGTATTCTTTCCTCTTCTATGTTTTTGAGGAGGTTGAGTCAGATCGCTGTGAATTCTTCTCTGAATGTTTGGTAGAATTCTCTAGGGTAGCCATTTGGTCCTGGGGTGGATTTTTTTTGGTAGCTTTTTAAAGGCATTTTCAATCTTTTCCTTTGTGATGGATTTGTTCAAATTTTCTACCTCTGTTTATGTTAGTTTGGGTAGGTAGTGTGTTTCTAGAAATTTGTCCGTTTCATCTAGGTTTTCAAATTTGTTGGAGTATAATTTTTCATAGTAGTCAGTTATGATCTTTATCTCTGATGGATCGATTGTAATGTCACCAATTTCATTTTCAAATATTTACCTCTTTTGGGTTTTTTTTGCTTTTGTCATTTTAGCCAGTGGCTTCTCTATTTTATTGATCCTTTCGAAGAACCAACTTCTGGTTTTGTTAATTCTTTCAATTGTTTTTCCATTTTTCATTTCATTTATTTCTGCCCTGATCTTTATTATTTCTTTATTTCCTAGTTGTTTTTGGCTTTTTTTTTTTTTTTTGCTCTTTTTGTTTTTGTTCAAGTTGTTGGTTTAAGTCAATGATTTTGGATCTTTCCTCTTTCTTAATGTAGACACCTATTGCTATAAAGTTCCCTCTGAGCATTGCATTTTCTGTGTCCCAAAGGTTTTGATATGTTGAGTTTTCATTTTCATTTTATTCTAGGAATTTTTTAAATTTCACTTTCGGTTTCTTCTATGGCCCCGTAGCTTTTTAGAAGTGTGTTATTTGGTTTCCGTGTATTTATTATTTTTTCCTTATTTAACTTGTTGATTTCTAGCTTCATAGCTTTGTGATCTGAGAAGATGCTTTGTATGATTTCAATCATTTAAATTTGTTGTGTCCTGTTTTGTGACCCAGCATGTGGTCTATCTGGAAAATTATCCATGTATGCTGGAGAAGACTGTATATTGTTCTGCTGCTGGATGGAGTGTTCTATGTATGTCGGTTAGGTCCAATTGGCTTATAATTTTACTTAAGTTCTCAATGTCTTTAGTTATTTCCTTTTTAGATGTTCTGTCTATAATTGAAAGTGGTGCTGTGATGGTTAAGGTTGTGCGTCAACTTGGCTGGGCCATGATTCTCAGTAGTTTGGCAGTTATAATGTATTTTGGCAGTTATGCAATGATGCAAATCACCTCTATGATGAGATCTGATATAATGTAATCACCTCCATGATGAGATTTGCTACGAGCAGCCAATCAGTTGAAAGGGAGTTTCCTCGGGGATGTGGCCTGCATCCAATGTATATGGACTTTCTGGCAAAGCTCTCTGGCTTTTGCTCTGCTCTGCATCATGCAATTGGCTCATCATTATGTGACCCCTAGTTCTTGGGACTTGAGCCAGCAGCCTGCCATCTGTCCTGCCAATCTTGGGTTCATTAGCCCTGCACCTGTGTGAATCAGGAGAAGCCTCCAGCCTCACACCTGACCCACAGACTTGAGACTTTCCGACCTCTACAACCATGTGAGCCATTTTCTTGATATAACTCTCTCTCTCTTTATTTCCCTCTCTCTGTCTCCCTCCCTATATAAATATATAGACTTTTCACTGGTGTTGCTTCTCTAGAGAACCCAGCCTAAGACATTTGGTAACAAGAGTGGTTCTAGAGAAACAAAATTGTAAGGATGAGTTTTCTAAAATGATTCTCAAGGCTGGTTAGTCTTAAAGATGTTGACGACTCTGCTTCCAGTAGTAAAGAGGGCACTGGTAATCCATGGTGAAAATATCACCACCAATAGATCCAGTGTTGGTGAGAGTGAGACTCAGGGTGATCACATGTTTGATACTTCTCTACAATTTTGTCAGAGTGAGAAGTATAAGGAAGTTGGTTGGTTCGTCCTACTTCCAATAGACAAAGTGATGAAAGAAAGAGATGAGCTCAGGGCTTCAGAGTCAAAGCTTAAGCACCACATAAATGTCCTCCAAGTTTCCACTTGTGCATTGAAAGAAAGCTTTATTTCTTGTAGTAACAGAGCTGCTATAGCCAAAAATCAGACTCTGAGTCTTATCATAAGAGTGGCTGAATTACAATGGCAATTGAATCCCCAACCTCAAATGGTGTCTGAAGTTAAAGTAAAGGCATTGATTAGGAAGCAATGAGATCTTGAAACTTGGGATGGGGACATATGGATGGATAATCAGGTAGCTGGGGACACTGAGCCCCTAAATTCCATTGAATTGCTCCTGCCAACAAAACCGTTAGCCCTTCCACTCCCATCTGATGACATTAACCCAGCTGTGTTTGAAGACCCTTTGTCTGAGTCATTGCCTGGGGAATCACCTGAGGCAAATGCTTTACAAGACAATGCTGAGTGTTTTCAGAACACATCCCCAACAGACATATGGGCTTCTAGACCTATAACTAGACTTAAGTCCCAGCAAGCCCCAAAAGGTGTACAAAGTGTGACCCAGGAGTAGGTACACTACACTCCAAAAAACTGCTTGACTTTTCTAATATGTACAAAGAGAAGCCTGGGGAATATGTGTGGAAATGGCTATTAAAGGTGTGGGATAATCATGCAAGGAACATAAAGGTGGATCAGTATGAGTTTATCGATTTGGGCCCAGTAAGCACAGCTTCTTCATTCAATGTTTTGGCTCGAGAGGTTTGGAAAGGATTTAATAGTTTGGTTGATTGGGTCATAGTTTATGCAGTGGCCTGCACTAAGTCAAGCTGAGGTACCAGATCTGCCTTGGTATACTATAGAAGAAGATATCCAAAAGTTTAGGGGAATTGGCATGTTAGAGTGGATTTATCAAGGTTAGATCCACAGATCTGCACATGAAGTGCCCAGAGGACACACCTTTTGCCACAATGGTGAGGAACAAATTTGTGAAAGGAGCCCCAGCATCCTTGAAGACTGCTATGATTGCTATTTCATGTATATCAAATTTGACAGCAGAAACTGACCTAACTGAATTAAGACACCTAACTACTACAGGGCTGATTGGACTCCATGGTGGTAGGGGCTGAGTGGTGGTACTTAGTAGACAAAGATAAGGTGAGTGTGGTTACCGCAATGGACAGTGGAGTCAAAGCAGTAATCAGAATAGCCTGAATGGTATGGACTTATGGCACTGGCTACTTAGTAAAATAGATAGGAAATTGACTAATTATATACTTGATCTGTACAAGCAGAAGAATTCTAGGTCAAGTGAACAGCAGTCAAACTCGAATTGACAGAATAGGGAGTCATTGTCCCTCACACAATTCCCAGCCTCAAGCAAGTTTACAGATCCACAGCCCCTAGAATGAAGAGGAGGTCAGGTCCCCTTGAGAAAGGGCCCCACTAAACTGCCAGAAAATTATGCAGTTAGTATTTCTCCCAACCTTCCCCAAAGGGATCTATGGCCTTTTATGAGAATGACTGTTCGCTGGGGAAAAGGAAATAACTGGATTTTTCAGGGATTTCTGAATACTGGCTCCAAACTGACACTAATACTAATTCCAGGAGAAACAAAACATCACTGTGGCCCACCAGTCAGAGTGGGGGTGTACAGAGACATGTTGTTAATGGAATATAGCTCAGGTTTGCCTCACAGTGGGTCTACTGGGTACCCAAACCCATCCTGGTATTTGGAATGTTTTGCAGGCCTCTACTGATGAATCACAGCACAGACCCTTAGGATTTTGAAGGAAGCCCTGCCATCCTCTGCAGATAACTACTCCCCTTTTGAGAAACAGTTTTTGGCTTGGTACTGGGCCTTAGTAGAGACAGAACACTTAACAATGGGCCACCAAGTCACCATGTAGCCTGAACTGCCCATCATGAACTGTGTGTAGTCTGACCCACACAGCCATAAAGTTGGATGTGCACAGCAGCACTCCATCATTAAATGGAAATGGTATATATGAGATCGGGCCCGAGCATGACCTGAAGGCACAAGTAAGGTGCATGAGAAAGTGGCCCAAATGCAAATGGTCTCCACTCCTGTCGCATTACCTTCCTTCCTCCAGTCTGCACATGTGGCCTCATGGGGAGTTCCTTATGATCAGTTCACTGAAGAAGAGAAAATTTACACCTGGTTCACAGATGGTTCTCCATATGCAGGCATCACTTGAAAGTGGACAGTGGCAGCTGCGCAGCCTCTTTCTGGGATCTCCCTGAAGTACAGTGGTGAAGAGAAATCCTCCTAATGGGCAAAGCTCCAAGCAGTGCACTTGGTTGTTCACTTTTCTTGGAAGGAGAAATGGGCAGATGTGTGAGAATATACTGATTCATGGACTGTGGCCAATGGTTTGACTGGATGGTCAGGGACTTTGAAGGCACATGATTGGAAAATTGGAGACAAGGAGTATGGGAAAGATCTTGTGGATAGACTTCTCCGGATGGGCCAAAGAAGTGAAGATATTTATGTTTCATGTGAATGCTCACCAAATGGCGATCTCAGCAAAGGAGGATTTTAACAATCAAGCTCTGTGGAAACTAGTCATCCTCTTTCCCCAGCCACTCCTGTCATTGTCCAATGGGCTCATGAAAAATGTAGCTGTGTTGGGAGGGATGGGTTTGCTTCTCTAGAGAGCCCTGACTAAGACAGGTGTTTTAAAGTCCCCTCTTATTACAGTAGAGTTGTCTGTTTCTCCTTTCATATTAGTCAGAATTTGTTTCCATGTATTTTGGTGCATTGCTATTAGATGTATATAAGTGTTATGTCTTCTTGTTGAAAAAAAAAAAAATTGAAGTGGCCCTTTTATTGTTATGTTTTGTCCTTTATGTCTTGTAACAGATTTTTATTTAAAATCCAGTTTGTCTGATATCAGTATGGCCACCCCTGCTCTTTTTTGTTTACTGGTTGCATGGAATATTTTTCTCCATCCTTTCATTTTCAGTCTGTTCACACCCTTGTGTCTAAGATGTGTATCTTGTAGACCACAAAAGGATGGATTTTTTTTTTTTTTATCCATTCCACACTTTCTGCCTTTTGCATGGGTGTTCAGACCATTTCCATTTAAAGTTATTACTGAAAATGAAGTGTCTACCTCACTCATTTTGCTATTTGGTTTCTGAGTGTCTTGTGTCGTCTTTATTTTATTATACTGATTTTTCTCTTTTTGTTTATATTTGGGTGCTTTCTAGTGATGAGTCTTTTTGTTAACTTCCTTCTTCTGAATATTTGAATGTTTCATCTTGGTGGTTCCTTAGTGGTTACCGCATATGTTTCATTATAACCCAGAAAAACCCAGTGCGTTCGAGTCGATTCCGACTCATAGTGACCGTGTAGGATGGAGTAGAACTGCCCCATAGAGTTTCCAAGGAGCGCCTGGCGGATTTGAACTGCCGACCCTTCGGTTAGCAGCTGTAGCACTTAACCACTACACCACCAGGTTTCCAACGTTTCATTATTCAACTTACAAGTACTACAACATCTAGCATATGAATAACTATTAACAAACAACTTTAACATAATAAATCTATTTCTGATATGCTTGTCCATCCTCCATTTCTGTTGGAGTGTCTCCGTTAATATTAATATGCAACCTATATTCAATAGGTTTAGTTTGTACTTATTTATTAATGCTCTTGCCTTTACATTTGAAGTGCTCCCTTGAGTAATATTTGCAAAGTTGGTCTGGTAGTGGCAAATTCCCAGAGCTTCTGTTTGTTCGGGAATGTCTTGATTATCCCTTCGTTTTTGAATGACAATTTTGCTGAATTAAGTATTTATTGGCAATTGTTTTGGTTCAGTATTTTATATATGTTTCTCCATTGACTTCTGGCCTCTAGAGTTTCTGGGGAGAAATCTGCATTGATTCTTCTAAAAGACCCTTGGTATGTTAAATTGTGTTTTCTCTTGCTGCTTTCAGAATTCTCTCCTTGTCATTGGTTTTCAAGGATTTTATTAGGATATGTCATGGAGTTGATTTTTTTATGTCTGTCCTGACTGAGGTTCATGTAGCTTCCTGTATTTATTGGCTTGGCTCTCTGCTCAGGTCTGGAAAATTCTCTCTGATTATCTCTTGGAAAAGTGTTTCTATGCCTTTATTGTTGTCACGGTGCACTGGAATTCCAACAATTCTAATGTTAGATATCTTAATTGGGTCCCACATTTCCTCTATAGTTTTTTCACTTTTTTTTTTTTTTGCTTTTTTCTCACGTCTCTTGAGACTCGATAAAACCAAAAACCAAACACGTTGCCATTGAGTCGATTCAGCATCATAGTGACCCTATAGGACACAGTAGAACTGCCCCATAGAGTTTCCAAGGAGTGTCTGGTGAATTCGAACTGCAGACCTTTTGGTTAGCAGTCTTAGCACTTATTTTGTCTTCTAGTTCGCTTATCCTATCTTTCATCTGTTCTACTTTATTGTTGAGTGTTTCTCTTGCTTTTTCTAATTCAGATGTTTCATTCTTCAGTTCCAGTAATCTTCTTTGTTTTCAATCTCTTTGTTAAGTTTCTCATTTTTTCCTCCATTTGCTTCCTGAACTCTACTAGTTTGTCTCCTGTGTTTTTTGCTTTCTTTAAACATATTTAGTTCTATAGTCTGAAAATTATCAGTTCTTTGCATTATTCTGAAACTCCATAGGAAAGATTTCCTCTTCTTCATGTTTTGCTTTTCATTGTTCCTCCTTCTCTTGCACTTTTGTGTGTTTTACTAGCTTTGTTGAACTTGAGCCATTTTGTTATCTTTTCTTTAAAATATTGTTTATTGTGGAAAAATTTTCTGCTTGGGTGCCGTGGTGGCACAGTGGCCAGTCATCTGGCTGTCAATCAAAAGGCCAGGGCCCACACCCACAAGCCACCAGAAGACTGTCCCCTCCAAGACTCACAGGCCTGGAAACCCCACAAAGCAGCTAGCCTCAGCCCCACAGGTTTGCAGTTTGAAAGGATGTCTCAGCAGCAACAGGTTTGGTATTTTCTCCTGAGAACTACTAGATGGCGCTCTTATCCTTAGATTTTTTTTTTCTTTTTTTCAGTGTTCATTCAGTAGATCTAGGTGCTTGATCTCTGGATTTCAATATGCATGTGAGGGAGGCAGAGAGTTCACTGGACATGTCTGCTGTTGTGAGCAGTGGAGAACAACTTTACTGTGGCAATGGTGAGGGGTTCTTTTTGTCTTCCCCTCACTGGAGCCCCTGCTCAGGCACACCTACTATTCATGGGGCCACTAGGGGCCACTTCCTGCGTGCCTGTCAGCGTGGATTTTTCCCTTCACCCTGCTGCCTATGCAGCTTTCTGGTCCTAGTGGTTTCTGTTTTGGGCATCAGTGAAGCTCAACAGCACTCTCACACAACATTATGGTCTTCCTTTGCCCCCTCTCACTTGTGCAGTCTGTGAAGTTCCATGGCCAATTTTTACCTCTTAAAAAAAATCCAGCTACAGTGTCCTCAGATAAGTTCCTTTTCTGTGTTCCCTGTTTGGGGTGCTACCCAGTCTCATCCCAAATTGGCTGCAATGAGCAAGCGCTCCCAATGTTAATGGGTAGGATCTCCTAGCTTCTATACCAACCTTGTTCCTCCTTCCTCCCACTTCTGGACTCAGCCTAATTCTCCGTTTCCTCAGCTGCTATCCAGAGTTTCGAGATCTCAGCCTGTTATTGTTTTTATTTGTTGTTCAGTGAGTTAAGTGCTGGAGGACTAGATGGGAGCAACCACTCAATTTTCCATCTTGCTCCTCCCCTGGCCATAAGGTTTTCAATGACTGATTTTTCAGAAGTAGATCACCAGGATTTTCTTCTGAGGTGTTCTGGGTGGACTTGAACCTTAAACCTTTTTGTTAGCTGCCAAACACTTAACAATTTCTGCTACCCAGAGATACCAATACTCCTATTATTTAGTATTAAATCTAACAGTAATAACACTAATAATGCTACTAATGCAAAGATCGCTAATAATGATTTTTTTTTCTTTAGAATCACCATGTGCTGGACCATACTGTAAAAATTTTGTGGTTGTCCTCACAGTATTTTATTGATGAGGAGATGAAGGACCAGAGAAGGTAAATGAGGACAGAGAAGTTAAGTGACTTGTCATAAGCTTAAAAATGGCATCCAGAATTTTTTGAGCATATGTTGTATGCTAGATACTAGAATAACAATCCTTTATAGGATATTGTAGCATTTACCCCCACTTCAAATGTGAGAAAACTGAAGTTTTGAAAAATTTAGAAACATTACAAACTTATAGAGTCAATATGTTATCGAACCAGAATTCATAACCCAGACCTCACCAGCTCCAAAGTGCTTCAGTAGTTTGATGTTAATTTGAAAGCGATTTTCAAACTGAGATTCATCTGACTGCAACATCCATGCTTCAACTACCTCGTGGTGTCTCATTTAGGAAAATCCAAAACAAAACAAATACTTTGTTATTTCAAAAACCTCAAGATCAACCCTGCTCAGTGCTATTGCCAAACAGATCTTGGGAAACTGCTCTTTTGCTGTCATTCCCTTCCGTTTCTATCACCTCCACCCTTCACCATCACCTCCTAATTCTTTTTTGAATTGAAGTATGTGCCTAACTGAATTGTCAAGTTTGAAACACAAATGATATTAAGCCCATCTGTCCCAAATATATATACCATCAGGTATGTTCCGTCAGTCTATCATATTCATCTATCATATGTAATTAAGGATATTCCAGCAAAACTCCAAATATGTGTTTTTACCAGCCTGCTTCACTCTTAAGAGAAACCAGGGAAAGACAGGAATCTCCGAAGAGTTTTATAATGTCCAGATGAACCCTTTAAGGAGGCTTTCCTTCTGCTTTATGCCCTGAGAGTTGTCCACCCTGGGGCGGTGCTGCACAATAAGATTTAGAATGCGGGAGGGGCCTGCCTTTCATGAATCATGGGATGTGGACTATTGTAAACAAGAATTCAGGTTGATTTTAGGAAATATTATTATGGGAGTTATGATATGCTAATTGAGTTTCTTAAACCACCTTTGTCTGAGTACTTCTGGGAATAGTATTTACATTCCTCCAGGGGTATGACTACCCAGTTTGAATATTATTGATGTAAATGAATTGTTTCATTGTTCTAGGGCTTGTGCTCTGAAAAACCAGTGTTCTCCATTGATGTATGGGGTACTGAGTACAGGGCAAGAAATATGGAAGGAAAGAGGGGGGAAGTAGTAAAAGGAAGATGAGAAATGCCACAGAGAAACTTTGATTACCTTACTGATAACTATCTCTTTTTGACTCTGATATTTGAAATAGTAATTTCTAAGAATGTGCTAGAGTTGTGCAAAGGTGTGACAATAGCCAGCAGTTCCATCCACACTTTGTGATGAAGGTGTGTGATGAATATGCATAATGACAGGTGAACTGGCTGTGGCATTCGACCACAGAGCCTATCATATCTTGCAATTCTGCTGTCAGGGCTGATTAAAAACATGGCCCAGAGACTTCCCCAAAGCATTCTGACTATAACTGACTATCTGAGTAATTCACCACATTCATCTTTGGGGCATTATAGTCACCTCCAATAAGCCTGAACTCTGACATTATTATGTAATTATTATATAAAAATATCTACCAGTTTTAGAACTCTTACTCTGTCCATTGTTCTAGGAAGTTCTTCACATAAACAACCCATGGACCCTCAGAACATTCTTTAAAGCAGTTCTATCTAGCTGTTTCATTATGCAGACGAAACTGCGGGATAAAGTAGTTAAACAACTTATCCAAGATCACGCAGATCTGTCTGGCGGCAGAGCCAAAACTGTGAGCCACAGGAAGCAGTTCTGTGCACAACAGGATGGATATCTATCAATAAATATTTTTGAAGGATTTTGTAATAAATTTTTAAAGCATCAACTCTCAGTTCCAATCCTCTTTGATCTTGACACATCATATTAAAAAAAAATTATTTTATTTTTTTCAACTAGGCAGAAATTGTGATTGTTACTCTACCTTAATTTAACAGAAAACATGTAGGTTCAATCAGGAATCCAATTTGTTTTTTCATGCTTTCATTAACTTTCCAGTTCCACTTCATTCTTTCAAGAAATATTAACTCAGTACACCCACTGGCTTCCAGGTTTTGTACTAAGGACTGGGGATACAGCAGGGAACAATGAAAACAATACCTTGGCCAGTGGCACTTACGTTTAAACGGAGTGTCATTATTACTAGTGTGGTGTCATTGGTGTAGTGTGGTGCCTCAGTGGTTAAGTGCTTGGCTACTAACTGACATGGTGGCAGTTCAAACCCACCAGGCACTCTTCAGGAGGAAGATGTGGCAGTCTGCTTTTGTAAAGAATTACACCCTTGGAAACCCTCTGGGGCAAGTCTTTTCTGTCCTCTAGTGTTGCTATGAGTCAGAATCAACTTGATGGCAACGGGTTTGGATTTTTGGGTTTGTCAGTAACAAACACAGTTTGTCAGGATGGACATACTTTCCTGCGGTTCTAATTAAGAATTAACATACTATAAACTGTCTAGGTTAGACTTCAGAATTTCATTATACAACCAAATGGAGAAAGAAAGATTTGATTTTAGAGAAAAAGGACTCTATGAACTGAGATTGCTTTTGGACAAATGTCATATATTGGTTGATGCTGTATATATTAAACAACAACAACACAAAAATAAACCTCAAACCTGTTGCTGTTCACTTGGTTCTGACTCATAGTGTCCCTGTAGGATGGAGTAGAACTGCCCCATAGAGTTTCCAAGGTTGTAAATCTTTATGGAACCTGACTGCCACATCTTTCTCCCAGGAACAGCTGGTGAGTTTGAACTGCTGACCTTTTGATTAACAGCCAAGCATGTACCTACTGCACCAGGGCTGCTTCTGTATCCATAACAATCCAAAATTATGAACATTTGGTATTCTGTCCTAGTAGAACACAACTTCCTCATCGCAAATACCTTCTTTCACCAACATAAACGGCAACTATACACGTGGACCTCACCAGATGGAACACACAAATCAAATTGACTACATCTATGGAAAGAGACAATGGAAAAGCTCAATATCATCAGTCAGAACAAGGCCAGTGGCCGACTGTGGAACAAACCATCAATTGCTATATGCAAGTTGAAGCTGAAACTGAAGAAAATCACAGCAAGTCCACGAGAGCCAAAACATGACCTTGAGTATATTCCACCTGAATTTAGAGATCAGCTGAAGAATAGATTTGACGCATTGAACACTGGTGACTGAAGACCAGAAATGTTGTGGAATGACATCAAGGATATCATACATGAAGAAAGGAAGAGGTCATTGAAAAGACAGCAAAGAAAGAAAAGACCAAGATGGATGTCAGAGGAGACTCTGAAACTTGCTCTTGGATGTCGAGGAGCTAAAGCAAAAGGAAGAATTCATGAAGTAAAGGAACTGAACAGAAGATTTCAAAGGGCGTCTCCAGAAGACGAAGTAAAGTATTATAATGACATGTGCAAAGAGATGGAGATGGAAAACCAAAAAGAAAGAACACGCTCGGTGCTTCTCAAGCTGAAAGAACTGAAGAAAAAATTCAAGCCTTGAGTTGCAATAGTGAAGGATCCCATGGGGAAAATATTAGATGACACAGGAAGCATCAAAAGAAGATGGAAGGAATACACAGAGTCATTATACCAAAAACAATTAGTCGGTGTTCAACCATTTCAAGAGGTAGCATGTGATCAGGAACCGATGGTACTGAAGGAAGAAGTTCAAGCTGCTCTGAAGGCATTGGTGAAAAACAAGGGTCCAGGAATTGATGGAATATCAATTGAGATGTTTCGACAAACAGATGCAGAGCTGGAGGTGCTCACTTGTCTATGTCAAGAGATATGGAAGACAGCTTCCTGGCCAACTGACTGGAAGAGATCCATATTTATGCCTATTCCCAAGAAAGGCAATCCAACTGAATGTGGAAATTATAGAAAAGTATAAGGTCGCTATGAGTCGGAATTGACTCGACGGCACTGGGTTTTTTTATCCTTAATATCACACGCAAGCAAAATTTTGCAGAGGATCATTCAAAAATGGCTGCAGCAGTATATTGACAGGAAACTGCCAGAAATTCAGGCCAGTTTCAGAGGAGAATGTGGAACCAGGGATATCATTGCTGATGTCAGATGGATCCTAGCTGAAAGCAGAGCATACCAGGAAAATGTTTTCCTGTGTTTTATTGACTGTGCAAAGGCATTCAACTGTGTGGATCTTAACAAATTATGGATAACATTGTGAAGAATGGGAATTCCAGAACACTTAATTGTGCTCATGAGAAACCTTTACATAGATTAAGAGGCAGTTGTATGGACAAAATAAGGGGATACTGATTGGTTTAAAGTCAGGAAAGGTGTGCATTGAGGTCGTATTCTTTCACCATACCTATTCAATCTATATGCTGAGCAAATAATATGAGAAGCTGGACTATATGAAGAAGAACAGGGCATCGGGATTGGAGGAAGACTCATTAACAACCTGCATTATGCAGATGACACAACCTTGCTCACTGAAAGTGAAGAGGACTTGAAGCACTTTCTAATGAAGATCAAAGACCACATCCTTCAGTATGGATTGCACCTCAACATAAAGAAAACAAAAATCCTCACAACTGGACCAATGAGCAACGTCATGATAAATGGAGAAAAGATTGAAGTTGTCAAGGATGTCATTTTACTTGGATCCACAATCAACACCCATGGAAGTAGCAGTCAAGAAATCAAAAGACACATTGCATTGGGTAAATCTGCTGCAAAGGACCTCTTTAAAGTGTTGAAGAGCAAAGTGGTCACCTTGAAGATTAAGGTGTGCCTTACCCAAGCCATGGTATTTTCAATTGCAGCATATGCATGTGAAAGCCGGACAATGAATAAGGAAGGCCGAAGAAGAATTGATGCCTTTGAATTGTGGTGTTGGCGAAGAATATTGAATATAACATGGACTGCCAAAAGAACGAACAAATCTGTCTTGGAAGAAGAACAACCACAATACTCCTTAGTAGCAAGCATGGCGAGACTGCATCTTACATACTTTGGACATGTTGTCAGGAGGGATCAGTCCCTGGAGAAGGACATCATGCTTGGCAGAGTACAGGGTCAGCAGAAAAGAGGAAGACCCTCAATGAGGTGGATTGACACAGTGGCTGCAACAATGAGCTCAAGCATAACAACGATTGTAAGGATGGCTCAGGACCGGGTGGTGTTTCGTTCTGTTGTATATAGGGTTGCTATGAGTCGAAACTGAATTGACGGCACCTAACAACGACAACAATTTGTGGATATACGATTGTTCATAATATTCTCTTATAATTCTTTTTTATCTCGTTGTATCAGTAGTAATGTTGTCGCTTGCATTTCTGATTTTAGTTATTTGTGTCATCTTGTTGTCTTTCTTTTTTTTTCCTTTGTCAGTGTAGCAAAAAGTCCTTTTCAAAGGACCACCTTCTGGTTTCATGGATTCTATTGTTTTTCTATTCTCTGTTTTGTTTATTTTTGCTCTAATCTTTGTTATTTCCTTCCTTCTGGTAGTTTTGGCTTAGTTTGCCCTTCTTTTTCTTGTTCCTTGAGTTGTAAATTTAGGTTATGGATTTGAAATCTTCTTTTTTAATGTAGATATTTATTACTATAAACTTCCCTCTGAGCACTGCCTCTGCTGCATCCCATAAGTTTTTTATTTAACTTTATTGTGCTTTAAGTGAAAGTTTACAGAGCAAATTAGCTTCTCATTCAAAAATTTATACACAAACTGGTTGTGACATTGATTGCAATCCCCAGAATGTGTCAGAACTCTCTCCCTTTCTCTTTATATGCCAGGACCCCTGTGTCCATTTGTCCAGTTTTCCTGTCCCTTCCTGCCTTCTCGTCTTTGCTTTTGGGCAAATGTTGCCTGTTTAGTCTTGTATACTTGATTGAACTAAGAGGCATGTTCCTCACTTGTGTTATTTTTTTATAGGCTGGCCTAATCTTTGGCTGAATCGTGGACTTTGGGAGTGGCTTTAGTTCTGAGTTAGCAGGGTGTCCAGGGGCCGTAGTCTCAGGGGTTCCTCCAGTCTCTGTCAAACTAGTAAGCCTGGTCTTTTTTGTGTGTGTGTGAATTTTGAATTTTGTTCTACGTTTTTCTGCCCGGGGCCCTCTCTGTCTCAAACCCTCTATTGTGATCCCTGTCAGAGAAGTCAGTGATGGTAGCCAGGCACCATCTAGCTCTTCTGGGCTTAGGCTTGTGGAGGCTGTGGTTCATGTTGTCCATTAGTTCTCTGGGCTAATATTTCCCTTGTGCCTTTGGTTTTCTTCATTCTCCTTTGCTTTGGACAAGATGGGACTAACAGATATATCTTAGACGGCCACTTACAAGCTTTTGAGACCCCAGGTTCTACTCGCCAAAGTAGGATGTAGAACATTTTCTTTATGAACTATGTTATGCCAATTGACCTAGATGCCCCCAAGACCATGGACCCCAGCCCTCAGCCCCAGTAACTCATGCCCTCAAAGTGTTGGAATTTGTCTAGGAAGCTTCTATGACTTTGCCTTGGTCATGTTGTGCTGACTTCCCCTATAATGTGTGTTGTCTTTCCCTTCACCAAAGTTGACATTTGTCTATCTAGTTACTCATTTCCCCTCCTCACCCCTCCCCTCTCTCGTAACCATCAGATTGTTTTTTCCTGGTGTAAAGATTTTCTTGGGTTTTTATAATAGCGGTATCATACAATATTTGTCCTTCTGTGATTGACTTATTTCACTGATCATAATGCCCTCCAGATTCATTCATGTTGTGAGATGTTTTGCAGATTCATCATTTTTTATCATTGTATAGTACTCCATTATGTGTATGTACCATAATTTGTTTATCCATTCATCTGTTGATGGACACTTAGGTTGTTTCCATCTTTTTACTGCTGTAAATAATGCTGAAATGAACATGAAAGTGCATATGTCCACTCATGTGATGGCTCTTATTTCTCTTGGATATATTCCTAGTAGTGGGATTGCTGGATAATAAGGTATTTTTATTTTTTTAAGGAGGCGTCATATCTTTTTAGTGGTTATAGTATTTTGCATTCTCACTAGTAGTGCATAAGAGTTCCAATCTCCCTGAAACATCTTCAACATTTGTTATTTTCTGTTTTTTTGATTAGTGTCAGTAATGTCAGAGTGAGATGGTACCTCATTCTAGTTTTGATTTGCGTTTCTCTAATGACTAATGATCACAAGAATTTCCTCATGTGTCTGTTAGTCATCTGAATGTCTTCTTCAGTGAAGTGTCTGTTCATATCCTTTGCCCATTTTTTAATTGTATTATTTGTCTTTCCCATAAATTTTGGTATGTTGGGCTTTCATTTCCATTTACCTCTGTTTTATGGTTCCTCTTTTGATTTCTTTTTTGGCCCACTTGTTGTTTAAGAACATGTTGTTTAATTTTCACATATTTGAATTATTCTAATTTTATTCCATTGTGGTCAGAGAAGATACTTACATGATTTCAATCTTTCTAAAGGTATTGAGACTTATTTTTTAATCTGGTTTATGGTTTATCCTGGAGAATGATCCATGTGTACTGGAGAAGAATGTGTACTGTGCTCATTTTGGGTGGAGTGATAGTATATGTCTGTTACGTCTATTTGGTTTATAATGTTGTTCAAATCCTCTAGCTCCTACTGATCTTCTATCTGTATATTCTACCTATTTTTGACAGTGCTGTATTGAATTCCCCAACTATTTTTGTAGAACTATTTCTCCTTTCGATCTTCTCGGTTTGCTTCATATATTTTGTCGGTCTAGTATTAGGTACAAGGAGCCCTTTTGGTGAAGTGGTTAAGCACTCAGCTGCTAACTGAAAGGTTGGCAATTCAAACCCTCCAGCCTCTCCATGGGAGAAAGATGTGGCAGCCAGCTTCCATAAAGGTTACAGCCTCGGAAACCCTATGGGGTGGTTCTACTCTGTTCTGTAGGGTTGCTCTGAGTTGGAATTAACTCAACAGCAATGGGTTTAGTATTAGGTGCATATACAGTTACAATTGTTATATCTTTTTGATGAAATGAGCTTTTTATCATTATATATTACCCTTCTTTGTGTCTTGTAACAAGTTTGATTTAACATCTATTTTGTCTGATCTTAATGTAGCTACTCCAGCTCTTTTTTAGTTACTGTTTACATAATCTTTTTCCTTTCAATCTATTGGTGTCTTTTAGTCTAAAACGTGTCTCTTGTAGACAGCATATAGATGAGTGTGGGGTAAAGGACTTAGTTTTACCCTAAGTAAAGTGGCCTTGATCTGTGGCTCCAGAGAAATAACCCTCTGAGTAATCGGGGTACCTTAGTCTGACTTACAGGTTACCCCGAAGGATATGTGCTGGAGAGCAGGGGCTGACTCACCTGGGAGGCTGACATCTACTAGCATCGGGAGACATGACTTAACCGATCTTGCAGGACTGGCCAATAAAAGCCCAAAACGCAAAATCTCACAGATCTTCCTGATCAGTGAAGGGAGGGTTACGGTCCCTCTCTGAGACACAGCAGCTCCACGCGGGTATCCTTCCCCGACCTCACCAATGCAATAAAACTGGTAATGATGCAATATTTTCTGTGAGGTCTGTGAGTTGTTCCAGCAAACTAGCAAACCTGAGATGATTTCCTCTAAACTTACAAGGTCTGACCTAGCCCTGAGTGGTTAGGGACAGAGATAAGAAAGGGTGCCTTGTGAGTGGCTGGTGTCGGAAATGATAGAGGAGTGTGAAAGCAGTGATAAGATTGATCTGTCTTCTCTGATTGGCTTGATACTGATTCTCATCCATGAAGATATTGTAACGGGTCATGATTTTTTTTTTTTTTTAAATCCATTCTGTCAACTGGTATCTTTTGATTGGAGAGTTCAGTACATTTACATTTAATTATGTGGAAGAACTCAGTTCTGCCATTTCGATACTTGGTTTTTGTACTTCTTATATCTTTTTCTTGTCCCTGATTTTCTCCAATATTGCCTTTTTTGTGTTTAGTTTATTCTTTGGAGTAAGTTATTTTGATTTCCTTCTTGTTTCCTTTTGTGTATCATATATATGTATATACACATATATGTATGTATATGTATATATATATATACATTTTTTTTTCCTTTATGGTTACTGTCTTAGTCTGGGTTCTTTAGAGAAACAAAACCAGTAAAGTGTATAAATATACATAGTGAGAGAGAGAGAGAGAGAGATTTATAGCAAGGAAACAGCTCACTGATTGTAGAGGCTGGAACTTCCCAAGTCCGTGGATCAAGATAGAGGTTTCTCCTGATTCAATTAGCCACAGGGGCTGGTGAACCCAAGATCGCTAGGTTGGAGAGCAGGGCTCTTGCTCACAGGCTGTGAAGATTGATGAATCCCAAGATCAACAGGCCAGACTGCAAGGTTTCTCCTTATTCACGTAGCTGCAGGGGCTGGTGAACCCAAGATTGGCAGGTTGGAGAGCAAGATTCTTGCTCATAGGCTGTGAAGATTGATGGATCCCAAGATTGGCAGGTAAACTGCTAGCTCGAGTCCCAAGAACCAGAGGTCAGATGAACAAGAGGCAGCTGCAGGATCCAGAACCAGCCAAAAGCCTTGGCAAGGCGAGCAGAAAGGAAGTAGTCAGTGGAGGGTGGGGAGATGAAGGCTGAGGGGGCGGTGAGCCACCACATGGTCCGTCCCCACCAATACCACTCAGCAAATTGCATCATGGTGGTGATCACATATCAAATTTCAACAGGGAAGTGATCACAACACTATACAACTGCCAAAAATCTGAGAATCATGGCCCAACCAAGTTGACACACAATCTTAACCATCACAGTTACCAGGGTCATTACTTTTAATATCCTAACATGACAACAACCTAGTTTAAACTGATAGTAATTTAACTTCAATAACATAGAAAAACGTTATTCCTATACCACTCCTTTCCACCTTATGTTGTTGTCACAAAGTATATCTTCATATATTATTAACCAATAAGATAAATTTATAATTCTTTTTTATGCATTTGCCATTTTAAGTCATGCAGAGCATAACAACTAGAGTTACAAACCAAAAATGACATAAAACTGACTTTTTTTATTTTTCAGTTAACTTTACTGGAGATAGTGGAGACTCTTTTTTTTCTTTGTTTAACTTTTAAGCTGTGTTCTTTTCTTTTATTCTGCAGGACTCTTTTTAGCATTTCTTGTAGGGAAAGTCTGGTTGCATTATTTCCTCAGCTTTTGTGTATCTAGAAATATCTTAATTTTGCCCTCATTTTTGAGGGACAGCTTTGCTGGATCTATAAAACTTGGTTGACAATTCTTTTCTTTCAGCACTTAAATATGTCATTCCATAATCTTGTGTCCTACAATGTTTAAGAGGTGAAGCCAGCATTTAATCTTATTGATGATCCCTTGAATCTGACAATTCACTTCTCTCTTGCTGTCTTTAGAATTCTTTCTTTATCTTCGATTTTCAAGAGTTTGATTATAATGTGCTCAGTGTGAATCTCTTTGGATTTACCCTACTTCGAGTTTGTTGAGCTCTTTGGATGTGTACATTTATGTCTTTCATCAAGTTTAGGAAGTCTTCAACCATTGTTTCTTTAAATGTTTTTCTCACTCTCTTTACTTTCTGAGATCTCTATGATGCATATATTGGTTCTCTTGATGGTGTCCCACAATTCCATTAGTCTGCTCAGTTTTCTTTACCCTTTTCTTTGTTGCTTTTCAGATGCAAAACTTTTGATTACCTTATCTACTCATTTGGTAATTCTTTCTTCTGTCAGCCCAAATCTGCTATTGAGCCCCTTCATTGAATTTTTTTTGATTATTGTATTTTTCAGCTCCAGTAATTCTTTTTAAAATTCTTTAATAAGTTTTAATCTTTTTATTGAAATTTTCATTTTGTTCTTATGTTTTGTTCCTGATTTCCTTTAGTTCATTGTTTGTGTTTTCCTTTAGCTTTTTTTTTTTTTGTAAGCATATTTAACATTGTTGTTTTAAAGTCTTCTGTCCATTTTCTGGGTTCCCACAGGGACAATGCCACTTTGTTTTGTTCTTTTGATTGGGCCATCTTCTGTTTCTTTGTATATCTAGAGTTTTTTGTGGGTGTTGTTAAAACTGGGACATTTGAATATTATAATGCAGTAGCTCTGGAACTCAGATTCTTCCCCTTCCCCCAGGATTACATTTTTTAAAAAATCATTGAAGGCTGTAATAGTCAGCCTGCTCAGTGACTTTCCTAACAATTTTTGCAAAGGCTTGTATGGACACCATGGACTCTGTTCTGCTGCTCTTGTTCAGCTAGCATTTCAAAAGAACTTTTGTTGAACTCCAAGGGAAAAACAAAATATCTGATTGTCCCACTCCTTAGTATTGTTGTTGTGACCTAATGAAAGCTGCAATCAACTATTTATTTAGTAGCTTTCTGATATATTTATGCAAAGTAGGTATTCCAATTTTATTATCTCTGCAGGCAGTTTGTGGTCTGATTTCTCAAAAAAAAAAAATACTAGCCCTTCAAAATTCTGTTGGGAGAAGCCAGTTCTGCAAGATGAATGAAACCTCTGCACCTGTCCCTCAGGGTTGCACCAGACCAACACAACTATGCAAAACTGTGCAACCCCAAAAACTCAGAGAGTAAGGTCCCCACTCCCCACTCTGATCCCAGACAGCCACTATAGGAACACAGAACATTGTCCCCACCACCGTGCTGGGGCTGAGGAATTAGGGTTAGTCACTGATTGGCAAAGATCAGTGATCTGTCCCTTTGTCAAATACTCCCCTGGTTTTAAATGTCTGATCAGGCTCCAGAGTTTCAAATAGTTGGTCCCGATGCTCTTTCCAGTTCAATTGTTGTTTTGGTGGAGGGATTGACCTCTAGAACATTTTACCTTGCCATCTCACAAGATGTCTCTCTTTATAATTAACATTTTAATATATTTTCTTGCTTTATCACATAGTCATTCCTCTATTCATCCATCAGACCATCTTATTTTTGGTGACGCATTCAAAGTAAGTTGCAGGTATCAATACCTTTCACCTCTAAACACTTCAGCATGCATATCATTAGCTAGAGCTTAGCATTTGTTTACAGTTCTCCTCTTTCTCTTTCTTTTTTTCTTTGATGTTAAATTTACGTGGAGTAAAATGCGCAAATCCTAAGTGTACCACTTAATGAGTTTTAACAAATGTACATAGGTGACAACACATCTATTTGTTCTGGCCCATCCCAAGCCTGGGCCTAAATAAAATCATGAAATTAAAGGAATTGGTTTAATTATTCCCACCTCCTCTTTCTGAGATCAGTTTCCCTCTCCTGTCATATTGCATGTTTCATACTTACTCCCAACGAGCTGTTACTCATTTCATACTGGTTGATATTAATTCATCTTAAAGTCACTAACTGAATAACTACCACCTAGCTAAATTTGGAGAGGGAGGTGGTTAGGGGTTATAGTTCAAAGGAGACGTTTAAGACCCAAAGAACTAAGTAATAGATCAATAATGCAGAATGACAACCATTGGTAATAAATACAGTTGACAAAAGCCTTACCTCCCAAATTGTACCATGTCAACAGTCACTGGTGCTTGATTACCATTTCTCTTAACTTTTTGGCTCCATGTTTTATTTTAGGAAGATGGTGCATGTTATACACAGGACATGGAGTGGCTTATTGAATTGCATGCACTGAGTTTTAGGAAACCCTAATATCTCCTGAGGTGATTGTGCACACTGAAAATTTTACTTCTTTGAATCTTCACTTCAGTCTGAGTTCAAACCAAATATAGAAAATACTAGACTATAGCCCAATTGCTATCAAGTGGAGTTTCATTTAAGATGAGCTATCAATGGAGCCTACTTCTGGAGAAATTAGTGCTTGAAATTGCATCCTAGAAGCCCTCAGGTCAGTATGATTATCATGTGGCAAGTGGGTTGTACAGCAAAACGAATTTATTTTTGTTTGGTGTTTGGATTTCCCAAAGTGGAAACTGTAAAATGTTACAGACTGGTCTAAGAGTTACTGGGTGGTGAAACTGAGGTGAATGCCAGAAACAAATGTCTGATTTCTGCTTACCCCCTTCATGTGAGCATGAACTATGAATAGGAAACTGAGAGCTTGTCATCCACTTAGCCAGTTCTTAGTTATGTGACCCTAAGTCACTCCACCCCTTTTGACTCAGTTTCTTTTAACTTTTTATTTTGATACAAATTCAAGTTTACCAAAATTTACAATAGTATATAAAGAATTACCATACATCCTTTAGACAAATTAACTAATGGTTCACATTTTGTTCCATTTATATTATTGTTGCACCTATCTACACACACACACACACACATTTTTTTTCTGAGGAATTTGAAAGTAAGTTATCAGGCATTGTTCCCATTATCTACTTGACAATCAGTAGTCAAATTTCATCATCTGTCACAATAATACCCTTTACTGGTGTTCAATTGGTCCCATATTTGGCCAGTGGGAGCCCCTTTATGCTTACTCCTGTGTCTTTTTGACTTGCTCCATCATTTCATCATTCCATCATTCTATGAGTACTTCCTTACTTTTTGCCTCAAAAAGAAGAAGATCCAGGCTCATTTTATTCTTTCCTTGTCCCAGTCATTTCTCCAAAAATCCCTGATTCCTTTTAGTAGAGAATGGTATTTAGCAAATAAAATATGTGTGCTAAGTACGGTTATTACGAAGGGATTCACTACCTCTGGACCTTCTCAGTGGACAAAGCTAGGGCAGATAAACGCTGCTTTCAATGCTTTAAACCGAGACTTCCTCGCACAGAACCGAACATTCCTGATTCTAGTTTCTTGGAGTAAAGAATGAGGTTCTCATTGCTTTAGACAGTTGACTTCTTTAGTTTCTAGCTCATAAGGCCATGAAGAGTTCAAAACTTATTTTCAGTGTGTGCAGAAATCATCTGTCAATACATACACACTCAATTTTTTCTGACACAATTACATATGTCTAGTTGGAGAGGTAGCAAGGAACTTATTTATTTAATTTTTAGTTGAACATCCCTCTACATTTGAAAATCTGAACACCACAGACTGATACATGGCCAAAAGCTGAGAGATTTAAATTTTGTTGAAAGAGGTGAAAAAACGTAGAAGAACCTTATGAGAATAGGAATGCTCAAAGCTCAAACCTTGGCAAGGGGAAGAGGGAAATACTAAAACGCTCCAGCTGTCCCCATGGGAACACTTGACTTAGAGAGGTATGGTAGGAAGGATGTGGGTCCTCACGTTGGAGATGAGGCATCGTGTACTGCGCCCCCCAGAAACTTGACCTGAGAGCTACTTGGATTGCAGATCTTCAATTGTTGGACCACAACTCGGGTTATCTGACGGCCTTCTGCCGAGAGTAAAAAATCAGTTGCCTCCAAGTTGCCTTCAACCCACAGTGACCTCATGTGTGTCAGAGAAGAACTGGGATCCACAGGGTTTTCAGTGGCTGATTTTTTTGGAAGCAGATCACCAGGCCTTTCTTCTGAGGCACCTCCGGGTGGACTTGAACCTCCATCCTTTCAGTTAACATCCAAGTGCCTTAGCTGTTTGTGCCACCCAGGGACTCCCCTGTCAAGAGTACCAGGCCAATGCTTTGAACGTTACCTGGGGATTGATAACTCCCGGAAGCAAAGGACTGGTGACTTGTCAAGGAGAAAGGGAGGGCACTTGGAAAAATTTGCCCCCCTTCCCGGAAAAAACAAACAAATATGTGTTATGACAGCACACAAGCGCACACATCTTCTCTCTCTACTGTACTTGAATATGGTCACCACTCTTCCCAACATCATGCGACATCACACAAATTGATTCTCACGATATGTGGATCAAAGAAAACCTTGAATAAAAAGAAGAAACCATTATAGCCATACACTAGTTTGAGCTGAGATCACCAGTACAACAAAATCAATATTCCCATATCTGAGATTGTGCTCAAAACTCCCAATTGCATGTTATCTGCACATCTCTAATTCCTAAACTGGGTCCCAGTTAAAGTCAGTGTTTTTCTCCAGTAACTCACTTTGTGATGATATTGGGCTGTACACAACAGAGCACTCATACATGATTTTCCTAACTTTTCTTTTTTTTTTTCTCATTGACAGATTAACTCAAATCAAGTCTTCCCTTTCGCCCTACTGTCTTTCCTGGGTACATATGACACTGATGTTTGTTTCTTTTTGGCAGTTTGCTATACAGAAAATAAAATGGAACTTTTCACTCTCTAATTCAGTATTTCATGTCTTCTGCCTCTTTAGACTAGGAGTTCAGAAGCTGACTCTGGTTTCATTTGGGCACAAGCTTATGGCGTATGGTCAGGGCCCTGGTGGGGTCTGGGGAGTGGAAGGGCTAACCTGGGAGTCTAGGTCTGCCCTAGGGAAGAGCACAAAACACCTTGGTTCAGAAACTCTTTTTTCCAAAGGTTCATTCACTTGAGGAAAGCTCAGGATGACATTTGACTGAGGCATTTTCCAGACTTTAGCTAATTTACAAAACTTTCTCCCCCAGTGTGCAAGATGGAAAACTCATGCTTTCTTGAACACAGGCCTCTTAAAATTAATAAGACTTTAAGTGGTTGATTAAGGTGCATCAAAAGATATAGATCTATTTGTCCGTATATTAGATAGTCTCTAGAACTCTGTGTTTATTTTCTGCTGTGTGTATTTTGAACAACAAAAATAAACTATTAAAAAACAACCTGAGATTCTAAACTAATAAAAGTTTATGTGTCTCTAAGTTCATAATAGAATAGAACCATCAAAAAAGTAGGGAAGAAAGGTGTTAGGTTGAAGAATGGAGAAGTGTCTGCCCAGTAGTGAGGAAAGAACAATGCAGGAAATAAGAGTAAATTAAAAAAATTTTTTTAAACGGCATCCGAATTTAAAATTTTTCTCAGTAAATTGCAATTTGTGGAAACACCACTAGGTGGCAAACTGGTTCCAGTTGTTTTATTAACAATTATGTTGGGAAATTTGCTAGCTTCTGGAAAATGCTAAATGCTCAAGAAATCAACTCAGTTAGTTAGCTACCTGGAATACAAAGAGAATAATGGCTTTGTGAAAACTTCTCATACTGAGCCAGGGTTGGATTCTTTTCATGAGACTGCCTCCCTCTTCCTCATTTCCTGGTTCTAAATTTAAAAAACACAGGTATTTACGTGTATCTTTAAAAAGAAGGGAAAAAGAATATCAGCAACTCAATAGAAGTACTAATCTTCAGAATTGTTAGAGATGCTTAGCCTCTACCATTTTCTGGAGGAAAAAAAATTCATGAAGGAAAGAAACCCAGAAATCATTGAAACAGCATATGCTACAGGTAGTGGTGTGTGTGTGGTGTGTGTGTGGTGTGTGTGTAGTGTGTGTGTGTAGTGTGTGGTGTGTGTGTAGTGTGCGTGTGTGTGGTGTGTGTGTAGTGTGTGTGGTGTGTGTGTACTGTGCGTGTGTGTAGTGTGTGTATAGTGTGTGTATAGTGTGTGTGTAGTGTGTATGTAGTGTGTGTGTATAGTGTGTGGTGTGTGTGTGGTGTGTGTGTAGTGTGTGTAGTGTGTGTGTGTAGTGTGTGTATAGTGTGTGTGGTGTGTGTAGTGTGTGTGTAGTGTGTGTGTAGTGTGTATGTAGTGTGTGATGTGTGTGTACTGTGTGTATAGTGTGTGTACTATGTGTATAGTGTGTAGTGTGTAGTGTGTGTGTAGTGCGCGTGTATGTGCTGTGTGTATAGTGTGTGTAGTGTGTGCATGTAGTGTGTTTGTAGTGTGTGTCGTGTGTGTGTGCACTGTGTGTGTGTGCAGTGTGTGTGTAGTGTGTGTGTGGTGTGTGTGGTGTGCATGTGTGTGGTGTGTGTGTGATGTGTTTGTAGTGTGAGTATAGTGTGTGTGTACTGTGTGTATAGTGTGTGTAGTGTGTGTGTGTGTGGTGTGTGTAGTATGTGTATAGTGAGTGTAGTGTGTGTGCTGTGTGTGGTGTGTGCGTAGTGTGTGTGGTGTGTGTGTAGTGTGTGTGCGTAGTGTGTGTATAATGTGTGTGTGTAGTGTGTGTATAGTGTGTGTGTGTAGTGTGTGTATACTGTGTGTTTAGTGTGTGTGCTGTGTGTGTAGTGTGTGTGCTGTGTGTGTAGTGTGTGTGCTGTGTGTGTGCAGTGTGTGTAGTGTGTGTGGTGTGTGTGTAGTGTTGTGGTGTGTGTAGTGTGTGTGTGCAGTGTGTGTGTGGTGTGTGTGCGCAGTGTGTGTGTAGTGTGTGTGTGTAGTATGTGTGTGTTGTGTGTGTGTGTGGCATATAGAGGGGAGAAAGGAAAGGACATATGAATGGTTTTTACAAAACCTCTCTCCACTCTAAAGTTTTGTAAAATTTTTGAATATTTAACCTCTAATAATTTGAGGGTCGCTATGAGCCAGAATCTACCGAGCCGGAATCTACTCAACAGCAGCAGGCTTTGGTTTAGGCAGGAGAAAATGACCAAATACCAACACGCTGAAGGGTGAACTGGACTTCCCTCTCACCTCCGGTAATGACTGTAGGACACTCTCCTGTCTGCTGAAAACGTTTCATTGCTTTTAGCAAATTGAAACAACAACAACAAAAATTTCATGTATAAATCTATTTATGTGATTGCACTATGCTACTTAACAAGTTTGCTTAATTTAAGTGCCCGATTTTGGTTAATTGTGTCATATAAAACAAACAAAAACAACACTGCCATCAGGTTGATTGCGACTCATACCAACCCTATAGGACAGAGTGGAACAGTTACATAGGGCTTTCTAGGCTGTGATTGGAACGGAAGCAGGCTGCCACGTTTTCCTCCCATGGAGTGGCCGCTGGGTTCCACGCATTGACCTTTTGGTTAGTAACTCAGCATTTAACCACTGTGCCACCAGGGCTCCTAATTTGTCATAATAGTTAAATAAGTGGCCCCCAAATTTCTGTGGTGTGCCACTGCACCCCCGGATGGCATAGAGGAGGGGACTAGAAGCAATGGAGAAGCCACAAAGTAACTGCTGTGTGAAGACACGTGACCAAGCGATTGCATGCAGGTCTTGGATCCTCTTGGAGGCCCCCCGCCAGAAGTCACTCCAGCTGGATTTCCCTGTTCATTCGCTAGAGGACAATGCTCGGTGCTCTGCCTATTTTGAACTCTGCCTGGGTTAATAGCCTATTCTCACCTGGGACAGTGGTTAACTTCCAAATTAGGAAAAAACAAAACAAAACTTGAAGACCTCACAAATCTTTTTTTCTTTTTTAAATAGTCATGTAATTATGATTGAACCAGCTTAATTATTATTATTATTTTGGAGCTCTGGTGGTGCAGTGGTTAAGAGCTTGACTGCTTACCAAAAGACCAGCAGTTCAAATGCACCAGCCGCTTCTTGGAAACCCAATGGGGCAGTTCTATTCTGTCCTGTAGGGTCACTATGAGTCGGAATCAACTCGATGACAAGGGATTCAATGGATTACTCTAAATTCAATGACGATTTTTATATTTTTTATTTTATGAATAATAATAAAAGCCTCTTACATTTGACAAAGTGTAGTACACATGTGTGCAAATCAAAGTATCCGCTCAGACCCCAGAGCATGTGTCCGTGTGTCAAGCGGGAATGGACTTGCAGATTCTAACAACAACTCTTTGCTGTTCTGGGGGCCTTGAGGATGAGAAAAACTATTTTTACACTTAAGCTAAGTGAAATCACCGCTACCTATTATTTCAGTACATACATAAGCCATGCAACATGTTCCTTCTTATGAGGTATAGACCCGTGCAAGTCTTTCTTGTCAGTTGTTGAGTGAAAAAAGTAAGTAGCGGAGAAGTACAGAAGGTATGATTTCATCTATATAAAGCTCCAATATATGCAAAGGCTAAATAACACACTTTTGGGGCACTTTTCCATATGGTAACACTATCAAGAAAATCTCGAAATGGGAGGAATGAAATGAGATGAGCTCAGAAAGGGACCTCTGGGAGACACTGAGTTAGTGGCAATGCTCTTTGTCTTCCTGTGAGCAATGGGTGCAAGGTGCTCCCTGTATTAGTGCTCTTTGGGCCTTATGTATATTTTATTTTTCTTACACATATTTTATAATGTTTTGCACTTAATATTTAATTAAAATAATCCTAAAAGGAAGTGATACAGACAAAATTACAACTTGAAACACACAAAAAAGAGTTTTCTAAATTTATGACTTACTCTGCATTTCTATGTCAACCACCCCAGGTTTTCCTCTCCATAGACAAGTGTCATTCTTCAGCACCTCCCCCAGTGATTCCTTAGATGGTAGTCTCTGCCACTCCCCATGCATCTTCCATTTGTCTCCCAGGTAAATCTACCTGAAACACAGGTCTCCTTACGTTAGAGCTTGCAGTGACTGACCACGGTGGGGGAATGCGGTTCCCATTTCTCTGCTCCCCTCTGTCTTGGCTCAGGGGACAGATGCGCCTTGGGTTATGAAGGTCCTGAGTGAGAAGCAGGGTGAGGTAACTGAGTAAAGCCCTTCTCACCGGCCTTTAACCCAGTCCTGCTTGTGGGCATTTCTGTGGCCAGACTCTGGCAGACTCCTTACAGCATGGATGAGCTCAGCAGTAAATGGGCCAGGGCATGGTCCTCAGCAGTAGTGCTGGAGATGTTGGCAGATGTGTGTCTGATGCAGATGCAGCGAGCTGAGAAGAGAATGTCAGTATGGGAATTAGGCTCAAATACGATTGACAGGGAAACCCTGGTAGCATAGTGGTTAAGAGCTATAGCTGCTGACCAAAAGGTTGGCAGTTCGAATCCACCAGGCACTCCTTGGAAACCGTATGGGACAGTTCTACTTTGTCCTATAGGGTCGCTATGAGTCAGAATCGACTCAACGGCAACAGGTTTGGTTTTGATTATGATTGACAGTAGTGGAGAATTTGCAAGAAGGAGGTTGGAAACCTAGGTAAGCATTCATGGGATGTATTTCTAAAACAGAAATCCATGTGCTAAGTAGAAGAAATGGTCTTTTAAATGTGTGGTATAAACTACAGATAAACCTTAGAGCTCCTTAGCAGAGCTCTGGAGATAACATGATCCACCCCAAGAGGCTGGGTCACACAATAATGGCATGAGCACCCACATAAGCATACTCTCATGTGGTGGCCAGTGTCCCCAGACGGGATGGGTCCTAGGCCTAGATCCTTACACTATGTGCTGTCTTCACTTTTTTCTTGTATTTTGCCTCAAGTGTTCATCAAGAGTCTCTAGGGTAACAGTCCATCCTTCCTTATCGCAGCCTCTCAGTCATTCCTGGGGTTATTGATGACATGTGAATTCTGGTTCTAAATTTGAAATAGTTATATTTAAACACCAAAAAAACAGTTGCCATTGAGTATATTCTGACTCATGGCAACTCCATGTGTATCAGAGTAGAACTGTGTGCCACAAGGTTCTCCATGGCTGATTTTTCTTTCTTCTGAGGCACTGTGGGTGGACTCAAACCTCCAACTTTTCGGTTACCAGCCAAGTGCATAAATCATTTGCACCACACAGAGACTCATCTAAACACAGAAAGTTTAAAAAAAAGGTATTTTAAAATGCTGTTACTTGTATCATTTCTAGAAATTCTACAATTAAATGGAAACCGAAAAAAAATATTTTAATTTTAAAAGGTAACTAGTTAAAAAGAAAGAGTTAACGACCCAGAAATTCTGGAATGCTATTTGCCCTCACTCACAAACTACAAAATGCCCTTTAGATATTCTTCTCTCATTTTAGCAATAGCCCACAAATCAAACTTTTACACTTTGCCGAGGTAGAATTCTAACGTATCTCTGTCAGTGTTTCTGTTGGCGCGTGAGGCAAATACAGACAACAGAACTTGACGTTCCTGGTTTAATGTTTTTGCATCTTTTCCAGTCTCCATCCAGTGAGGCAGGTACCCCGTTAAAGCAAGCCCCATTAAATAGTGTAAAAAAAAAATTTTTTTTTTATGTTTAAAGAGCCAACCCATAAAGTAAGGCCGGACAGGACCAGAGCACCTGCCTTTCAAAGCACTTCCTCCCTGTCATGTAAAGCCTTGATTTAGCACTGGTCTAGAGCGTTTCCCCAAGAGCTTGAGCACCTTATGAGGCCTGCTTACAGGTGCAAAACAGATCTGCCCAGCACTGTGAACAGTCTTTAAGCCGAGTACAATGAAGTGTCAATGGGCTGTGGCCATTCTCAGTGAAGAAATCGCTGGGGATGAGGAAGGATGGGCCGGTATGGCCAAATTTTCAGGGCTGAGTGCAAATTTCCCTCATTTATACAACAGCAAATAAATATCTGTCTGGGCAAAGCAGGTGCCTGTATACACAGGTGTCTATTTGGCTATCCTTTTCTTTATTCGCACACACAAGGGGGAGGCGGTGTAGAAACACAGATGTGCCTTTGGACCCTTGGCCGTGCTTGGTGCAAAACTGCAGGCCCTGAGGCTTGATGAAAAAGAAGAAAGCAGAAGAAGCACCTTGGACCCCGTGGTTTTCAACCCCAGACCCATCATTGGGCTCCTGAGAGTCCAGATGCCTAGGCCCAGATCTCATGGGCTTGGTTGATTTTTCTGAAACTAGGTTCATATGTGAAAGCCCAGAACTGCAGCAGAACTGTAATGAGCATAAACCAAAAGAAAAAAAAAAAAAGGCAGTTGTTGTTGAGTCGACTCTGACTCAGAGTAGGACTGTGCTCCACAGGGGTTTCAATGGCTGATTTTTCAGAAGTAGATTGCAAGGCCTTTCTTCCAAGATGCCTCTGGGTGGACTCGAACCTCCACACTTTCAGTTGGCAGTTGATCACGTTAACTATCTGTACCATCCAGGGCCCCTATAACGTGCATCGTGGCCTCCAAAGTTACTTGCCCGTTTAGGACTGGTGAGCTGAAATTTGAACCCAAAGGATACACAGCATGGACACTGACTTCCATCCTGCTACCCAACCTGATAACTGCACAAACTTGGACACACTATGCAGCTTCTCTAGCCCACAGTTTCTTAATATTTAAAATGGCAAGTGCAATAAACGACCAACTTACTGTTAGGTTTAAATGAGACGATATCCATAAGCACTTAGCAAGAACTTGCCACACAGTAATTACTGAACGACTGCTGGTAGAATTACATTCTCACTGACTGACAGTCTGAAATTGTAGGAAATGACAAAGTTTGCTGTGCAGAGGTTACCCAAACTCATCCAGAGTTTTAGGCAGTCTCTTAGAAGCAAGGATAACACTTCACCTTGCTTACTTTGGACGCATCATCAGGAAAGACCAATCTTTAGAAAAGGACATCAAGGTTGGTAAGGTAGAGCGTCAGTGAAAAGGAGAGGAACCCTCAATGAGATGGATTGAGGCAATGGACTCACACCTACAAGATGATGGTGCAGGACCAGGCAACGTTTTGCTGTTATACATAAGGTCACTATGAGTCGAAGCTGACTTGGCACCTAACAACAACAGCATCATCAACAACAACATCTTTGCATTAGGCAGAAAAGGTCTGATTCTAGCTTACACAGGATGGTGAGGGAGGCAGGAGTGAAACCCTGATCTCTGCCTGTCTGAGGGCTGGCTCATGCTGTATTGCCCCTATACAAGACTCATGAAATTTAAGCTTTAGAAGACCTCTTGAGGCTACCTCAATTAGATGTCCTTACACTGGAGTGGTGGTAACCCCAAAGGCACTCAGAGTCTTTCCATGGGGTAGATGGGCATGGAGAGTTTTAAGATAACTGATTTTAAATTTTCACTGACAAATGATCTCTTGGGTAAAAACTGATGCACCTGAAGACGTGTCAGTTGACAAAGTAGCATGCTGGGTATCCATCTTTCCTTTCACAGCTTTCTTCTACTTCATTTATTCATTCAAGACTTGTTTTTCATTATATTCTTATTTATTTAAGAGTACCTCCTATGCACCAGACACTGTTCCAAATGTGCAGAATATAACAGTCAAACAAATAGATGAAACCCTCTGTTCACACAGAACATATATTCTAGTGAGAAGACAGACAATAAACAAGACAAAGCAAATAGTATCTCTAGCATTTTAGATGATGACACATGCTAAGGAGGAAAGGAAAAGAGGAAAGGGGCATGGGAAAGTTGAGGTGGGAGTGGTTGCAGTTTTAGATAGAACATTCAGGAAAGATCTCACTGCAGGGGTGGAGGGAGACACTTGGGTAAAGTCACCAGTGAAGCAAGGAAGAACTTTCAGCATCAGAGTGTCCCAGGTAGAAGGAACAGAACTACTGTGTGCTGAGGGAAGAATAAGGCTCTGTAACTGAGACGCTCATCTGAATGAGGGGGAGGACTCACAGGGCAGCAACGCCCACTCTCACATAGTTCTTTCCATACTGGGGTCTTTTCCACAGTGGACACTGCTATGCATTTTGTTAAGATTGCCATTGCCTGATGGACTGTAGTTGGGAGACTGTCTCGCAGACTTCTCATCTTTGGATCTGTGTTTGTCTATCTCTTTTTCCTCCTCCTTCCAACACAAACCCAGGACACACACAACCAGTTGGAGACCACATGGGCCTGAATAGCTGCTAGCTTTTAAGAGTGTGAAATTCTTGTGAGTGTGTATAGAGAAAGAACCCATGATCCATGGAGATTCCTTTGGCAGTGGTATGCTTCCTGCCACTGGGACATGGACCAAGGCTAAAAAGAAGGCTCTTACGGGGAAGGTGTGGACTGGAAAAAAGAGTGTCTGGAAGACACCAATCCTGAGAGAACCAGGCCTGTGGAGACTGTTAGACCAGTAAGGGCTTTCAAGGACATGATGCAAGCAAAAGGATGACCAAAGGCACGACTTGGAGAAAAGGGAGTTCCCCAAATATCATTTTGTTTCAGAGAGAACATTGATTAAGAATATCTTTCACAAGCAAGATTCTGGAATAGATTACTCATTCTGCTTCCTTTTCCAAGAGGGATCTGCAGTCACAAGAAGCTAGCACGAGTTCCCTGAGAAATAGCAATTTCACACTAAACTTTTTTTTTTTTTTTAAGGAATACTGGATTAAACCATGTAGTAGGCATCATGTTTTACGGGAATTTTTGACCAAAGATCAGAGAAGATTCCTCTCTTCTTGCCAGAATCTAAATTAATTGAGTCTGAATTGACTCAGCAGCAACAGATTTGGTGTTTGGTTTTTTTATTTATGAGGCAGTGAGTAAAAAATAAACAAAAGATTGCAATTCTAATAAGAGATGGAAAAGAGTCAATGACCTTTTCAACAACATCTAAAGCTCGCATTTAGAAATACTCAGCCCTCTGCTAGAGAGATTTTCCTACTTGAATGGTCTTAAAGGTGTGAGCAGAATAGGAGATCCATCTCACCCCATACTCTCACCCCTTTCCATTTTAAGGGTGGCAGAAAAAAATTTTTTTCTAATGCAGTGGTTCTCTAAATGTGGGCCCCAGACAAGCAAGATTAGCATCCATTGGGAACTTGTTAGAAATGCAAATGCTCAGGCCCCACTCAGACTTCCTGAATCAGAAACTTTGGGGCTGGAGTCCAACAGTCTTGTTAATAAACCCTGCAGGGGATTTTGATCCCCACTAAGTTACAGAACCACTGCTGTATGGCTCCACAGTCACCATATGGATACTCAAGTGAATACTTGTACAGTAGAATGTCCTGCCCCTGCTGTACTCTGTGCTATTAGCAATAGTTCAATGATTCTAATTGGTTCACTGACAAAGAATGCATTTTCTCCTGGCAAATGACCAAGAGGCTCTCTTTGCCTGCCAGATGACAGTTTATATATTTGACAGGTTGTTTCATGGTGCATTTTGGAGAGTAAGGAGAAATATAGACAGATCCTTATGACAACTGTTTCGATCAGTAACTGGTTCAAACGTTGTACCCCAAATATTCTATTGGTGAAGCATTATCAACCCATATGGAAGACTCCAGGAATGGGCTTGATGACTCTGCAATTTGCCCTTTTGATTCACGTGTTTTATTAGTGACTTACAAGGATCATTAGGCTGCTAACTAAAAGGTAGGCAGTTGGAACCCACCTAGTGGCTCTTTGGAAACCCTGGTGCCGTAGTGGTTAAGTGCTACGGCTGCTAACCAAAATGTTGGCAGTTCGAATCCACCACGCACTCCTTGGAAACTCTATGGGGCAGTTCTACTCTGTCCTATAGGGTCACTATGAGTTGGAATCGATTCGACGGCAGTGGGTTTGGTTTTTGGTTTTAGTGGCTCTTGGGGTGAAAAGACCTGGCGATCTGCTCTGGTAAAGACTACAGCCTAGGAAACCCTATGGGGAAGTTCTACTTTGTCACACTGAGTCACTATAAATTGGAATCAACTTGATGGCACACAACTACAACAACATTAATAACTTAGGTAAAAATTCTGATGGTGTGTTTCTCATATTATTTAATGATGCAATAGGTTATTGATGACATGGGCTAACAAAAATCAGATTAAAAAAAGTAATAAACTGTGTCCAACAATTAGCAGAGATAAGTGATTTTCTTTTTTTACATTTGGGACCCAAATGTCAATGACACTAAATAAGAATGGTGAAGAACTGGCTCAGAAGCTACACTTGCAAAGAACTCTTGACAGAGGAACTCTAAGATGTAGTGGCCACAACTTTGACTTTAGTATGTGGTTACCTCAAAAGAATGACTGTGTTTTAAATGAAGGAGGTCATGGGTCTTCTCTACCCTGCCATGGTCCCATCATACTTGCAGAAAGAATCAAATAGTCAAGAACACTTAGTCCTGGGCACTAGGTTTTGAGTAGACTTTTTTTTTTTAGACATTAGTGGGGGTGAATTTAGAGGCAGCCAACCAGGAAGCGGAAGGCTGTCAAAGCCAAGTCTTAGCAAATATTGATAAAGGATGTGTGGGGAAGAGGTTAATCTGGAGAAGAGAAAATTCAGGGGAACTTGCCAATCATCCTGAAGTACTTGAAACTACTGTGAAAATAGAACCATATTTGTTTGGCATGACCACCAGAGATAGAACAAAAACAAGGAAAACTTTTTTGTTGTTGTTATTGTTAGGTACCATCAAGTTGATTCCAACTCATGCTTACTCTATGTACAACAGAATGAAACACTTCCTCCCTGTACTGGGCCATCATTACAATTATTATGCTTGAGCCCATTGTTGCAGCCACTATGTCAATCCCTCTCTTTGAAGGTCTTCCTCTTTTTCATTGACCCTCTGCTTTAGAAAGCATGATGTCCTTCTCCAGGGACTGGTCCCTTCTGATAACATGTCCAAAGTATGTGAGACATAGTCTTGTCATTCTTGCTTCTAAGAAGCATCCTGGTTGTACTTCTTCCAAGACAGGTTTGTTCATTCTTTTGGCAGTGCATGGTATACTGAATATTCTTCACCAACACCACAATTCAAAGGCATCAATTCTTGATCATAAAACTTTAAGGACATTGATATCTACTCAACATATGAAAGATTTTCCTAAGAAACATAAAGGCTTCTCAGGTTGTAGTAAACAATCTGCTTCTGGGTGTCAAAATCTGGAAGGCCACTTATGGAATGGGGTGAGGGGATTCAAACATGGTAAATATAAACTATCTTAATGTCTTATTAATGTTGATATATACATACCAATACAATAAGTGTCCTGGTATCATGATGGTATCATACAAGTAACTAAATCTTCCAAAGTACTTACTGTGTTAGGCACTGTTCTAAGCACTTTACATATATTCTTATTTAATCATCATGATAACTCTATGAAAGAGATATAATTATTATCCCCATTTTATAGTTGAGGAAATCAAGGGACAGAGAAAACAAGTAACTTACCCAAGACCGTTCAGCAAGTACACACACATCATAACTGGAATCCAACCCAGGCAATCTGGCTGTGCCATACTATGCAAACCTGCTTCTCCATCAAAGGCTGACCTCTGTATTATACACAATAGTACAATGGCAAACCAAACCAAACAAATCATGTCATGGGAAAGACACGTGAACATGCACATGCACATACAGGTACATGTGTATGTCCATGTATATACAACATGAGGCTCTTCGTTGGGTAGGATTCACAATCCTTGTGATGATAAAAAAGAAAAAAAAATTTTTTTTTTTTTTTTTTCCTAAACAAGAAAATTCCAGTACAAGTTATTATTCTGGAAATCCATGCTGAACAGAGCATAGGCACCCAGTGTTTTCTCTCATTTCAGGTTTTTCTTCTGCTGTTTGCTCTCCTGGAACACTTCTCCTTGTGCACTTCACAAGAAGGCTCCTCATCACAGAAGCCCTTCCTGACCATCCAACTTAAAATATCACTTTTTTCTGCTCAGTCCCTGTCTGTAATGTTATCCTGATTTATTATTTTACAGGTTTTTATCTTCATCAGTTATTGTCTTGTTTACTTATTTATTTTCTGTCCTCTCCATCTAGAATGTATCTGAATACACAAAGCTTAAATATTATCTGAATTAGTCGTGCTTGATGAGCTGTAGCCACAGGGTACTCATTAACAGATGTCACCCCAAAATAAACATGTAGTTGAGTGAATGAATAAATGAATGAATAAGTGAGCGAGCTCTGGAAGTTCCATATCATTAAAGGTATCTCCTTCATGATTTGGTGCAGGCTTTTTTATATATATATATATATATATATTTTGGTTAAGTCACCCCTTTTTTTCTTTGATGGGGTAGCAAGTGCAAATATCTTGGCAGACGAGTCCATCTGTTACATTCCTAACATTTGCCTCCTTCAGATTTCTGCCCAAGGCTGGCGTTGGCTTCACCAGCACGAGTTCTTGGAAGCTTTCATGCCTAGAAGAGTGATAATGGAAACTCTGGTACAAGCATTTTCCACCATGCTTTCTTATATGGGAGGCACAATTTTTCCAGAAGGAATTTGGACCCATTCGCTTGTCAAAATCAAAGTCCTACATTTCTTCTTTTGAATATATTTTCAGCCTGTTAATTGGATCGAAAGTTGTCACATAACTTGTGCTGCCTATGCTGGTGTTTTTAGTTGTTTGCCATCAAGTTGACTCCCACTCATGGTGACCCCATGTTCAATAGAAGGAAACATTGCCCATTCTTGCGCCATGTTCAAGATCACTGATGTGCTCGAGTCCACTGTTGCAGTCACTGTGTATTTTGAGCTCCTTCCAGCCTAGTGGTTCATCTAGTGCTTATTGGGCAATATTCTGTTGTGATCATTAGGATTTTCAAGAATAACTTTTGGAAGTAGGCTTTCTTCGTAGTCCGTCTTAGTCTGAAAGTTCCACTAATATGTGTACACTATGGGTGACCCTGCTAACATTTGAAGTACCGGTGGCATCACTTCCAGCATCACAACAACACAAAAGCCACTATAATACCACGAACTGAGAGATGGATGGTTGTTGCTTATGCAGATATTCGTTCATTTACATATTTTTTTGTTTGAGTGATTTAAGCAGAATCTCAGTGGGTGTTAATTTCTTCCTGGTAGAGGGAGGGAGTGAGTGTGGTTCAGTCACATAAGATGTGTCAATGAGCGTAATCCAAGGCCCCATGTCAGTCACATGACTTCTGTTGCATCACTCTCTCGGCATGTTCCTTGCTCGTTTAGAGTGCACACATAATAGACTAAATAGTCAAACACCACTGATTTTAACCTTAGACCTCTGACTGAATATGTATGCGTTTTTGCCACTACACATGTTGTCAACTGACTCTTCGTATCTGGGAGTGTCCACCTGTAAAATGGTTAGAATTGAGATTTCCTTCTTGTCCTCCACAGCTTCCAGCTCTTCCTAGCTTCACTCTCCTTCCATCTGTTCATCGCTGCCTTTGGTGGGTTATTCACTTGACCTTATCCCTGGCCCTGTCCCCTCATGTCATAAGCAGATATCAAGGAACATATGTCCCTAGGTTCTTTGTGCCATAGCTTCATTTAGCTTTTTTCCATGGATGTGTCCCCAGTGCTGCATAGCAGAGACATCTGGCACCCAGCTGCTGGGCAAGGGTCCCTTCTCTGGACTTCTCCAGAGGGCCCCTGTAGCTCCCATTTTTACCATTTGTATCACACTATCTCCTTCTACCTGAGATAATACATTTGCTTGAATTATGGAACACTTAGAAGTTTTTTTTTTTTTTTTTTTGAAAGTTTAGAAGGAGGTTGACCTTCTCTTGGGTGCTTCGAGAAGACTTGGCTCTGCAGTTTCAACATACACACCATTCTACAAACATTCATGGAGCTCCCTTCTGTTCTTAATGAGTAGGTTACTGAAAGCCCCACAAATGGAAACCTAACTCATAAATAGTTGTTCCTAATGCAAAAATGCTTCTGAGGTCTTACCACATTCTCTCTCAAATTCTCCATTCTCAGTTCTTCACATTTTCGGAAAAGAGTCTCAGGAAGGTAAACAGGGACTTCCACACTTTTATTCCCAATTGCTAATGACCCTTTATACCCATCCCCACTCAAGCCTTTCATCACCTCACTCTGTGCCTTTTCATTGATTTTTAGAAACAATTGACAAAAAAAAAGTTCATCTAGATCCTACCTCTGCTAGCTAGAGAGATAAAACTGTGTTCACTTAAGTTAGCTTGCTTATTTCTCTGTTGGCTATTCTTTCCCAGATTCTATCCACCTCAGGTTGAAATCCGGTTCCCTGTTGGACAATGACAAGCAGAGCTGGGGAAGACATCCTCCATCTATGACTCTCCTGCTTTCTTTCACCCACAGAAGAGCTTTCTCTAGCATTTGATTCACACAATTAAGTGACTGAAACTATCCAATTAGTGGATAGCTTTGTGCACAGCCACTAAGACATTGCCTGGACCCAGCATAGCACAAACATATTTTCTTAAACTTGGACTCTTTGCCTTTTGTTGATTAAATTTGGGAAGAGTCATAATTACTGTGACACAAATGTGCTCAACTGTGGAAATCCTGTTCTTAGAAGAATCTGGCACAGCCTCCTGTAGTCAATCAAGGGCTTCAAAGAAACCAACTGGGGCATCTAAAGTGACAACAGTTGCCTGACAAATTGCCATTTCAAATCTCTTTGAACTAGAAGAGTGAACTTAATAGCTTTCAGCCACTGATTGTTATTCTTTAAATGGGATTTTTCTTCTCATCTTTTAGGTCATCTCCTAACCTTACTTCTGCAGCCTTGCAGACTGTTCTTGCCCCTTTTTAGATTAAAATTGGGATATTACATATTTCTTAGTGGTTGCTGTCTGGATTTTGTCTTCACTTGTAGAGTCAATCATGATGCAGAAAGAATGCCAAGAGAGTCATCACACCAAGAGCAAATTGCTGGCTGGCAAACCATGTTGGAGCCAAATTCATCTCTAGTTGAAAAGGCAATTTTAAATAATCATCAGATTCAGAGGCCTGGCTTATTTGCCAGGATTTCACCAGGAGAGGAGGATGAGATTAAGGTAGATGAAACTTTGTTTTGTGCCAGACGTTTTAGTGATAAGGATGAATTTCATTTAATCCCTAAAATCATGCTCTAAAGCTGCATTATCCAATACAGTATCCACTAGTCATATTTGGATTTTTAATTTTAAACTAATAAAAATAAAATTTAAAATTCAGTTTCTCAGTCTCTCTAGACACATTTCAAGTTCCCTCAGGTGTTTAGTGGTCCTATATTGGACAGCAACAGGTATGGGACATCATCATCACAGCAGTTTCTATTGGACAGTGCTACTCTAAAGAATTACAGCCAGAAAGCCCCTTAGAAGTGAGAATGGTGAGACTTCATCTCACGTACTTCAGACTTGTTATCAGGTGGGATCATTCTCTGGAGGGCGTCTTGCTTTGTAAAGTAGAGGGTCAGCGAAAAAGAGGAAGACCCTTAATGAGATGGATTGATACAGTGGCTACATAGCAATGATTGTGAGGGTAGCAGTATTTTGTTCTGTTGTACTATGAGTCGGCACTGACTCAATGGCACCTACCAACAACCACATCCTGAATTAAGTATTATTACATTTTCATTGTTCACATGCAGAAGCCGAGATGTCGATAAGCTAAACGATTTGGGTGAGTTTACATCACCAGTGCTTGCCAATTTTGGGACCGTAAGTCAAAACTCTTGGAGTCAGGAGTTCACGAGTTGGCTTCTCTCAATTACTTGACTTTTCCACACTTCCTTCTGCCAGAGGGTCTTTTCACATAAGGTCCTTTCCTCTGAGAATGCTTACCTCCTGATGCCCTCACCCTACACTTGGTTAACTGCCTGGTGTCCACCAGCACTCAGGCCAGCGCTCCTTCCTCACATGCTGCCTCTTCTCAGGGGCCAGGACTTATCATTTCATCCACTTTTGTCATCCTTTTGTCATCATTGTCAGCACACAGTTATCCATTTCCTTGTAATAATTCCGGACAGTGCAATGGGTTCCTTTTTTTCATACAAGCATACTTTATTTTGACTATATAAAATTTAGAAATGTTTAACAGCAAAGAATGGTATAAACAACACAAAACCAGAAACCTGCTGCTGTCGAGTCGATTCCGAATTGTAGTGACCATAAAGAACAGAATAGAACTGCCCCATAGAGTTTCCAAGGAGTGGCTGGTGGATTTGAGCCGCCGACTTTTTGGTTAGCAGCCGAAGCTGTTAACCACTGCACAACCAGGGTTTCTAAGAAAGATTCAAAAGAAAAAGAAAGAAAAGAAACAATGCTTGCCAAATACCATCTCTCCAACCTTATTAATCTGTGAATTTAGGTACAGACTAATAAAAGTACTAGTAAATTCATTAGTGGTGTGCCATTGATTTTTTTTTTTTTTTTTTTTGCTTTCTTATTGGTGTTTTTAAACCAATCAACATTCATCAAGGTAAATATGAGGTCACTTGGACAGAGTTCTTACCACACCTCATAGCTGATGTTTCAAATCCCTCCACCTGGTCTTGGAAAACTTCAGGGTAACAGTGGACTGATTAATTAAACTAAAATGTAATACTCATACGATCTAATTCTAGAGGGTCCAATGAAATGGAAATATATGCTCTTAAGAATTACTTTAAAATGATCTATACTCTAGAAACACTGTCTTAGAAATTGTGCTTATGTAAAACTCCAATAAGAGGAAATATAGGATCAATTAAGCATCAGAAGTTAAGCTAAAAATACATCAAACACTTGGATGTCCTGCTGTGGTGTTGATGTTCAAGGTTGGCTGCTGTGAACCAGACTCAAACCTGCATATCCTCCTGGCTCCCTGTACCCTCACAGCTCACCCTTCTGCTCCCCTGTGACCTGAGGATGTGGGGGAAGCCCTGACCCTCTCTGGCTGCTGCCCTGGGCTATCCGTAGAATAGCAAGTGCAAAGGGACTGCTTGGAAATCCTTGGATTTCAAACTCTACTATGTTAACTTTTGCCTGCTGTGACTATTTTCTTAGATCGTTGAGCTTTCTCTCAGTCAACACAACTGCCAAGTAACTTCTTGAGTGTTTTTTTCATGGGAGGCAATCCACTTTTGAAGGAAGAAATGGTGCTTTCCAGCTGCTTCTCAGGTCTCCAGCCATCTTCCTGTTGTAGTCTAGATGTTGATGTGTATGGCCAATGTTTTCATACAGTTTGGGAAGTTTCTTCCCTATTTGTAAGTGGTGATATCCCTCCTTCGTTGATTGTCTGAGAAGTTGCATTTCATGTTCTTCATGTAGTTCTGAGTATCTGGAGTGTCAGATGAAGCTTTTGAATCTCACTTTTAAGCCGTGTATTTTCACATTTAAATCTACATTTCAAAATGTGCATTTCACACTGTGATATTTGCTTTGGTTGGGAACTTTTGATTAGAACTGTATGCTCTTTGGTCATTTCATTTTCTTCACTTAACCTTTTAAATGTTCCTTGTTTTTCTCTTTGAATTTTTTTTTTTTAGGAAATAGTTAACAGAATTGATTTTCTTCCATTTTGCTTCTGATTATCTTGGTCTCAATTTTCTGATTTGATCTTTTTGTCTGTCTGTGTAATCTTCTCTGAACAGAGCAGGTAAGCTTATCATTTTCAGTACAGTTTCAGTCAGAGATTTGAACTGGCTGTCTTTATCATTTACAACCTGTTCCTTTTGTCTGTTGACATTTTCAAGCAACTTTTTCTGTTCCTTCAGCTTCTGCACTCCTTCCTTCCATTCAGCATCTTCTTGGACAAGCAGCTTTAGGTTCTTCTGAAGCTCAAAGTTTTCATCAAACCACAACTACTTCCCTCTGATGTTCTATATTCTTCCAAGATGACTTTAAGATATTTTTGGCCTCAGTCTCTTGGGACTGGAGGAATTTTAATGCCTGTTCAAGTGACTGTTCTGTGTTCCAGATGAGTAATCATCACTCAGTGGAATCAAGGTTGAGGGGCCGCACTTTTTCTGTTCTCAGTTGAGAACAGGTCTACAATATCCTACAGTAAAGGGTAGACCTGTTCGCATCTTCATTCAATGCTGCCAAACACAGTGTTCGTAAGTACAGAGGACCGGCCACCACAACAGGTGAGACTCCAGGGTTTCAAAGGCTTCTGTGATCTGGATAATCTTTTCAGTGATTTTATGACGCTTTCTAACTTGGGCAGAAAATTACTGGCATAGCTCTTTTTTTTTCCCCCTCAAAGTACATCAACTTTTTACTATAGTAATGATCAAATCAGCACGCACCAGAACTGCCAAAGGAAACAAGCAGACTGGAACCCTGTGCCCATAACTCATACAACACAGCTGCCACAGGACCAGCTGGAATGACATCCTTGTGGCCATCACCAGGCATCCATGGCTCCAAAGGGCACTCTAGCTCTGCTGTTGGCCAGTAGCTCATGGGCTACAATGGTCTGCCTGGGACCCTGCCAGTGGTCTTTCTCTAACCCGACAAGTACCTAATAACCAGGACAGACCATCGGTGGGGCTGGAGGGGGAGAGTATCTGTAACTCTGCTCTGGTCACTGTACAAGGAGAAAGGGGAATAATTTGTACAAAGCATTGGGGAAATGGGAAAGCTGTGACCACCCTGGGCCACTCTTGGCTCCACAGGAAACCACAGGGATCCAAGAAGTACCAGGCCCTGACCAAGCCACTGGAAGTGAGAGGGAATAAGACTGGGTTGCCAAAACTGGTTCTGCCTCTTTAATAGCTTCTTGACCTGAGGCTTTAAAATTATAACTAATATTTGAGGAAAGCAATACAAATCCGGAATCATCTTCCTGAAGAGTGTCCTATTTAAGCCCAGCTATCTTTTTTTTTTTTTATCCTATGAGATTGACAATCCTAGGAGGTTGTTAAATCTCTTTCAACTGATAAGCTTAGTCAGGTCAAGTGACTTATTTAAGGATACAACTATTAAGTTGTAGGTTGGATTTTGAATAAAAATCACCTGACTCCAAGTAGTCAGTATTTTATTTATTTTTAATTTAAATTCCATACTGTGGACACTTACTCTTTCCCTCACTTTTAAAAAAAAGGAATTGGTAATAAAAATAATAAAATTCCAAGGTCCATGCAACTAAAAAATTCTCTAATTCCATCGTCTTTCTTTTTGATTCTTAATACAATAGCAAAAAAAGAAAAAAAAAAAAGAACACCATTTGCTTAACAAGCACTAATGGAACTACCCTTATGCGACAAGTACTAGTGCTAAAGAGACAAGGAGATCACATCTGGGGAAGGGGACAAACAAGTTAATGATTACAACATACTGTGAAAAGTGGTTTTATAGAAGCCAAAACAAGTTTATGAAGGACACCTAACAGGCAGGGTTTGGATAGTGGAGATAGGCCAAAAGCTCAGGACCGTGGAGAATTACACCTGAACTAAGTTTTAAAAGATGAGTAAGAGTTAGTTGATTTCAGGTGGTGTAGACAGAAGATGGTGTTTTCAAGGGTGTAAAATGGCAGCATTGGGACATCTGACCTCATTTAACTTCACAAGGGAGAGGAGAATAAAGACTGGCAACAAACCAAGGCTGATTCCTATGAGGTGGAGGTCAGGCTTAACTTCCTGTCCAAACTTTTTAACAATTCTGACACCAGCTGTCCCTCTCACAGCACTCTCTACTTGATAATTCATTGCAATGGGCACATAGAACCCACAGGCCATACCCACAGTTATGGGATTTATTAGGGAGGTAACAGGTTATAACTCAGGATCAGGAATGACTCAGCAGTAACAGGAACAATTCAGGATACAGTTCTTGATCAGGACACCTTGTTCTTGCCCTCTGATTCTGGGCCCTGCTAGAGGCCTTTCTGCTGCTGGGTCCTTCTCAGGGCCTTCTCAGGCAAGCGTTACAGCTCTTAGCTCCATAGGTCAGCAAGGCCACCACAGTTGTCTTGTGCCCGTCTCCTGGCTCCTGCCATCTTGCACCACTATAACTCTTGCTACTGCTGTGCGGCTGTCTCTTACTACCTTCCATGTTATAGCTACTTCCTCTCTCTCCCATGTCTCCCTTTAAACCCACAAGTGTGGCAAAACTGACAAATCCCCTCATTAGGGTTCTATACACCTTATTTGCATGCTGCCACCCCACAAGGGTTTTATGTTCCTTATTTGCATCAGTAGCAAGCTATCGAATCCCCTTGGTGGGCCACAAGCACCCTATTTACACAGTACCACCCAGTCATTTGTGGGAGTCACAAGACCATGCATGGCTAGAAGGACCATATTAAGTAATTCACTGCACTGCAAAGGGAAAGGAAATAATGCATGTAAAGGCAGCCAAAAAGAACACTATGCTTTGAGAAACTACAAACTTTATGGTTGAAGAATTGGGTGTGATGGTAGAAATTGTAAGATAATAACTGAATAGATTGTCAAGGGTCCGACCAAAACCTAGTGCTACTCAGTCAATTCTGACTCATACAGACCCTATAGGACAGAGTAGAACTGCCCCACAGGGTTTCCAAAGCTATAAATCTTTACGGAAGCAGACTGCCTTATCTTTCTTCTGCTGAGAGGCTGGCAGGTTTGACCTGCCAACCTCTTGGTTAGCAGCTGAGTGCTTTAACTACTACACCACCAGGGCTCCTTTGTCAAGGGACAGTGGTATTCAAAAATTTGTACATTTTGCTAAGAAATTATGAATTTCCTCCAGCTTCGAACGAGAAGGCCCTGAAATACTTCAAGGAAGGAAAGCAAAACCATCAGATTTGATTCAAAGACATTCATTTAATTATGGAGAATAGATTGGGAGAGGAAGACAGCCTGTGCTCTTATACATCTCTATCCCTCCCCCTTTACGTTGTTATTGTCACAGATTACATCTTTATACATTAATATAGATTTTTTTTTATAGATTAACAATCATTGTTTTATGCATTTGACTTTTAACGATATAGGAAAAAGAGATGTTACAAGTCAAATCAATGTTTTCATTGAGAGCTAGCATTTTGTGTCCACTCTAGTATTATGTGATGGTAACTCTGGAAATCCAATTCTACTACTCCTCAAGGATTGCTGGGTTTTGCATGTTGAGGGCTGATCTGTCTACTTATGACTTTTCCGAACTAATTTTGCATAGTGTATATTCCTTGCCATTTGTGGTCACTTAACTTTTTGTTCTGTTATCTCTGTGATCAGCCAGTGACCTGACAAAGATTTCCATAAATGTCTGACTCCCAAAAGGGGAAAGGGGGGGAAAAAAAACGTCAGCGTGGAGAAAAATACAGCCAGTGAGGGGTTAAAAAAAGTGGCCAACCTCTGTGCCCGCCCTCTAGTGGCCAAAAGCCCTAATCAGCAATCAGTCATCAAAACGTGCAACCTCAAAATTTGGAGTACAAATTTATTTTCTACCCTGGCACCAGCAAGCTGCACCAGGAACATGGGCTGCAGTCCCCACAGCTGTCTGCCATGGGGCTAGGATTTGGAGAATCGGAGCTGATATGCCAAAGAATGAAATGTGCCTAAATTTATCGGCCTGCTCACTAAGCACGACACTGCAAATGTTCCGCTAGATTCCAGTGCTCCAAAAGAGTTGATTCAGACAATTTCCCACCGGTTCGATAGTTGCTTCAGTACAGGGACCAATTTCTGGAGCTTTCTACTTTGCCACCGTTTCACAGTTCTGATTGGCCTCTTGGCAAAATGCCTGCAAAGAGATTTTGCAATTGGCTTAAAAAAAAAAAAAAGTTTTTTTTTTCTTTTGCAAATTTGGTAACATGATGTTGTTGTTAGTTGCCATCAAATGGGCTCTGACTCATGGCACTCATGTGAATAAAAGGATGAAATGTTGCCCAGTCATGTGCCATCTTCATGATCATTGCCATGTTTGAGTCCATTGTTGTGGCTATGATATAAATCCATCTCATTAATAGTTTCCTTTGTTTTTGTTTGCCCTCCACTTTACTAAACATGATGTCCTTTTCTAGTGATTGTGGTACACGTATATATAAGCACATGTATGTGTTTTTATACCTCTATTTTATACTATATACGGAGTCAAGTTAACCAGGCTTTTAAAGACGTCTGCCAGCTAAATTTAAATAAGATAAGTAAGATTGAGAAATTTTTCCTCTTCTTGTCATCCAAGAGTAGTCCACAACTAACCCCATTCATTACATAAAGGTCAATACTGACACTCAAATCTTTTGTTTTAGAATCAGTCTAAATCACAAACTTTTTTCTCGACAAAAGGCACCTGTAGAGATGCTATCAGTGCCCCCTCCCGTTTTCTTCAGGCTTGACTACCTCAGTGTATAATTTCAAGCATCTCTTTACTTGAATTCTTTCTCTGTAGCCACAAAAGGCAACTCTGCCTGAGAACAGAACAGGTTGGAACCGTGCTGGAACATTTAACCTATGACTGATAAGAATTGGTGTATTAGTACCCCAGCCTCCTTGCCCTTCATGCTGGATAACAACACTGAGGCAATGGTTTATACCATTTCCACAGTTTTCTCACAGGATTACACCCCAATTACCCACAGTGTTAACTTGCTTGATTGCACACAGTATTTATTGCCTTCCTTGTCAGTCTCACTTCCCTATTCCCCTCCTGGTGCTGGCATAAAACATTAAAAGAAAATTCCCTTAGTTACCTAGTGCTGCTTTAACAGAAATATCACAAGTGGATGGCTTTAACAAACAGAGATTTATTCTCTCACAGTCTAGTAGAATATAAGTCTGAACTCAGAGTTCCAGTTCCAGGAGAAGGCTTTCTCTCTCTGTTGGCTCTGCAGGAAGGTCCTTGTCATCAATCTTCCTCTGGTCTAAGGGCTTCTCAGCAGAGGGACCTTAAGTCCAAAGGATGCACTCTTCTCCCAGCTCTGCTTTCTTGGTGGTAAGAGATCCCCCTGTATCCTGTATCTCTGCTCAATTCTCTTTTATATCTCAAAAGAGATTGACGCAAAATACAATCTAATCTTACAGATTGAGTCCTGCCTCATTATCATAACTACCTCTAATCCTGCCTCATTAACATCATAGAGATAGGATTTACAACACATAGAAAAATCACATCAGGTGACAAAATGGAGGACAGCCACACAATACTGGGAATCATGACCTAGCCAAGTTGACACACATTTTGAGGGGACACGATTCAATCCATAAAAAGATAATTATTTTTAGAATCATATGAAGAAAACAAAGCTAATGGATATCTTTCCCTCTGGGCTTGTCATCTTTAAAACATCAGGGTGAAAGCAAACACATAACCTCCATTGAGGATGGAAGAAAAGCCCCCACCAGCAAGACTCCATGACTATTGTAAACAGACAGATATTAGTGAGTGCATGCCATCGAGCCAGTGTTCTGTGGTTAGATACTCACGAAGGCAGGTAGCAAACTAACATTGTTAAAAAGTCTTGGGAATGGTGCAGTCATATACATATATATATACACCCACACATACACACGTATATGTACGTATGTGTGGGTGTATATATGTATAAAACCAAACCTTTTGCTGTATTTAATTAACATTGCAACCTCATTGGTAGTTTAGGAGATGGAGAACCATTTTAACCAGTAGTTCATATATTTCATTTCAGACTATGCCTATATGCAGGTAGATGTGTCAAAAATGTATGGCTCAAATTTAGGGTTATTATTAATACAGCCCCAGAGTTCCCTGGGCCCTGTGGTTTCCTTCCATGGAGGAAGGATGTGATGGCACTAAGTGGAAGGTTTGGTCCTCTGGTTTTCCTGTGTTAGTTTTTCCTCAGTGCTGTGGCCTATGTTGCCATTCATGGATTCCCACAGGCTGCCTCCAACACCACCTGCCATCCTAGGAACAAGTTGATACCCCTTCTACACTGGAGTGTGGGGAAGATGAGGCAGCATGGATCCACTCTAACCCTTCTGCCAAATTGTCTCTTTAGTGTCTTCAAGACTGGCACATTCAGACCATGAGGATCTTCAAAAGACTTAAAGTAATTTAGGAATGCAAATACTATGCCAGAGAGATCATTTTTGAGTCTCAAAAAGAAAGCCAGACCTTCATCATGTGGGGGTTGTTTGAAGGTGGATTCCATAAAAGGAGAATCTGAAGTAGGGATTCCTGTGCAAGTGACTGACTGAAGGAATGCTGGGAAGGAGTGAGGAGAGGAAGATGAAAAAGGACAAATAAGCAAGAGTGTGGTTTCAGGTGAAACTCAGTCTAGGCCTGACACCACATAGAGCATAAATTGCTCAGCAGAGTCTGTCCTACCTTAGGGCAAGCAAACTGGGGTTTGAATGTTACACTATTGGCTCCAGGTTGCTCCAGGTGATGAGGCATAACTCAGAGGCCCTCTGAGGAGCTAGCCCAAGAGTAGTCCTTCTGAGAAGTTGTCACTGAGAGCCTTTATAGCAGAATACACAACAATCAGTGATCTGGTTAGGCACCAAAAAGTTTCTGCTCCAGGGTTTTCTGTAGACATCTCCTCCGACCTCACCTAGCCCGTGGGCCTTCAGATTTGTGAGTGTGCTCTGTATCCCTCACTACTGAAGACTCTCCATGGAAGTTTACTCCCTGCCTCAGGAATCCTGACCCCTTCCTGGGAATCAATCTCCTCTGCATTCTCCCCAAAATCTGCGTCATGTAACCTGGAAGCCAGGCCCAGCATGAGCAGCCTTGTCATTACCACCTGGTGTCACCATTGTGGGTGTGGGATGCTTTATCCATCTGAGTGGGGTGGGATGTAGTTCCTCTGAGTTTTTTTTTTTTTTTCCTCTATTCTCACTAATGAGAACTGCAGGATGAGTGGGCCTTCCTTGACCAGCATTAGAGAAAGCTCACCTCCTAAGGACAAGCATCAGTAATTCTCTAGAGACAATAGCCTAAATTCACATGCAGCATGCCCAGGAGTGTAACTGGCAAGGCATCTGTACCTCTCCTGCAGTCATAGCACCCAACACAATGACTGATTTCTTCTTGCTTCTTCAGGGTCTTCCAGCATGCCCCAGATCTGCACTAGCCCCTAATGCTGCTTTCTAGTTGCTTGTGAAAGGGCGGTGCTTTTGATGAGGTTTTCATTAACTATGCATTTCCCCTCCCATGACACTCCCATGACAATAATGATAGTCTCTGACATTTGCAGACTATCATAAGTTTTTGTTCTTATTAAAATGTCCCCATTAAGTATGGTATTTTGAGGCTAGTTCAACAAATAAACATTAACAATCTCTTAAGTATGTCTCTGTAATAGAAAATAGAAAAGGTGGAGGAGGAAGGTAGGAGAAAACCCACACAAGATAAGGTGGGATGGAGGTATGGTATGAGAGGCTCCAGACTTTCCCCCTAAAGCAAGAATAAGATTTGTAATGCAAACCCTGGTGGCATAGTGGTTAAGAGTTCAGTTGCTAACCAAAAGGTTAACAGTTTGAATCCACCAGGTGCTCCTTGGAAGCCCTATGGGGCAGTTCTACTTTGTTCTATAGGGTTGCTCGCTATGAGTCGGAATCAATTCGACAGCAAAGGGCTTGGTTTTTGGTTTTTCGGTTTAGTGACTGTTCACTTTATCTACATGTGTTTTTCTAATTATAATGAGGGACAGAGTATCTGAGTAACCAAGGGTGTAGCCACTGATGTTTTCTCTTTGACAAAGTCTTAATTCTGCTCAGTAAACCACCAGGTTCTTAGCTGTCAACACTAAGGGTTGTAGGAAAGCAAAACAGTTGAATCTATTGGCTTCTTCCTCACACAGTGATGATCATACACGATGTCAGCCTTACCTGTACACTCCTGTCTAAATTTACTGTATTAGTTTCCCAAGGCTACTGTAACAAAGTACCACAAACTGGGTAGCTTAAAGTAACAGAAATGTATTTTCTCATAGTTCTGGAGGCCAGAAACTTGAAATCAAGTTGTCTGACTGGACACGCTGTCTCTGAATCCTATGTACAAAGATCCTTTCCTATTCCAGCCTCTGATGGCCTCAGGCATTCCTTGGCTTATAGAGGAATCACTCAATATATTCCTCTGTCTTTAAATGACTGTCTTTCCTCTGTGTTTGTGTCTCTTCTTTTCTTATATGGTCACCAGTCATGTTGGATTATGGGTCACCGTGAAGACCTCCTCTTAACTTAATTATATATGCAAGACCCTATTTTTTAAAAAGATCACTTTTATAGTTACCAGGGGTTAAGATCTCAATTTTTGTAGGACACAATTTAACCCATAACATTTAATAAAATAGCACATTTTTTTCTCCTACTAATTTTGACATCTTTTCTTTCCCTCAACACAATCCCCACCTGCTTCCTAATGAGTGTCCATTCAAGAAAATCCACTGTGGCTCTGGGAAGGATGTAAGGGGACTTCAGGCAGACCAGAACTGTGAAAAATTTCAGGATAATGAATAGTAAAAGGGAACATATTGAGAGAGAAAGCCAACAGAATTAAGTGACCTGCAGTCCTATACAGGAAAAAAAAGTGAGTTTTTCCTGCAAAACCCCAGAGTGACTTCAAAGTCAGATGCAGTGGGGCTGGGTGAAGTGGATTGTGGGCAGTGGGTCTCTGAAGAGTGGTAGAACAACAGTACTAGTGTCTGTTTCTGAGACAGACTGACTCTGTTGTTTGTCCCAAGGGTAAAGCCTCAACCTGTCACTAATTTAAAAAAGGGAATATGGAGAAGGAGACTTCTAGAGAGAAAACCAGAACAGCAGCAATTGATAAGTTCCTTAAGTAACTTACGGCAGCTCTGAGGAGTCAAAAGCCTACTCATCCAGAAGACAGGTTCTGCATACAATTGTCCACATGACAATGCCTCCAAAGTGTAACCATAAGTAAACAACTGCAACTGCAGAACCCAATGCATTATAGAAGTGCATTCATTCTTTCACTTACCCCACTATGCACACGCACACACAAACACACACACACACACAAATTAATGAGAGAAAATGTCTATAGGGCTAGACACTGAACTGTGATTGTAGGAGTGAGGAAGGTGAAGGGACATTTTCAATCTATATGCCATGTACTCTGTATTATTCTATTGTATTATATTCTACTCTCTTCTATCCTATTTTTTTCCAATCATATCAAATGTATTTATCTACCATCAGCTGTAATACAACTTTCAATATTAGTCGCTGTAAGCACCTTCCAACTGAACACATTCATTAGATTATCTGAATTTAGAGACGGGAACAGCTTCTTTTATTTATTTATTTATTTAATTTTATTGTGTTTTATGTGAAAGTTTACCTTGCAAAATAATTTTTCATTCAAAAATTTTATACACAAATTGTTTTGTGACATTAGTTGCAATCCTGACAGTGTCAGCACTCTTCCCCCTTCCTTTTCCACTCTGGGTTCTCTGTATCCATTTGTCCAGTTTTCCTTTCCCTTCCTGCCTCTCTTCTGGACAGGTGTTTACCATTTGGTCTCCTTCACTTGACTGAGACAAGAAGCATGTTCCTCGTGTGTGTTATTGTTTGTTTTATAGGTCTGTTTAATCTTATGCTAAAAGATGGACTTCTAAAGTGGCTTCAGTTCTCAGTTACCAGGGTGTCTGAGGGCCATAGTTTCAGGGGTTCCTCCCATCTCTGTCAGACCAGTAAGTCTGGTCTTTTTTTGTGAATTTGAACTTTGTTCTACATTTTTCTCCCACTCTGTCTAGGACACCCTACTGTGATCCCTGTCAGAGCAGTCGGTGGTGGTAGCCAGGCGTCATAGAGTTCTGGGTTTGGGCTGGTGGAGGCTGTGGTTCCTGTGGTCTATTAGTCCTTTGGACTAATATTTTCCATGTGTCTTTGGATTTCTTCATTCTCCTTTGTCCAAACATGATATAGACATTCTCCTTTGCTCTGATACAATAGGTATATCTTAGATGGTCACTCAAAATCTTTTAAGACCCCAGATGCTACTCACCAAAGTAGAATGTAATACATTTTCTATATAAATTCTGTTTTGCCAATTGACCTAGATGTCCCCTGAGACCAAGGTCCCCAGCATTCAGCCTGGTAACTCACCCTTTGGATATGCCTAGGAAGCTTCTATGACCGTGCCTTGGCTAAGCTGTGCTGACTTCCCTATATTGTGTATTCTTTTTCCCTTCATCACAGTTAAGTGATTTCCCTACCCCACCTCTCCTCTCCCTTGTAACTATCAAACGTTTGTGTGTGTGTGTGTAAATCTTTTTTGGGGTATTTATACTCGTAGCTTTATAAAGTATTTGTCCTTTTGTGATTTACTTATTTGTCAGCATAATGTCCTCCAGGTTCATCCACGTTGAGATGTTTTGAGGATTCCTCATAGTTCTTTATAGTTGTGTAGTATTCCGTTGTGTATATCTACCATAGTTTGCTTATCCATTCATCTGTTGATTGGCACTTAGGTTGCTTCCATCTTTTTGTTATTGTGAATAGTGCTGCAATGAACATGGGTGTGCATATATCTATTCGTGTGATGGCTCTTATTTCTCCAGGATTAACTCCTAGGAATGGGATTACTGGATGATATGGTATTTCTATTTCTAGCTTTTTCAGAAGGTGCCATATCATTTTCCATAGTGGTAATGCCATTTTACATTCCCATTAACAATGCATTAGAGGTCCAATCTCCTTGCAGCCTCTCCATCATTTTTTTTTTTTGGTTCGTACCAGTAATGTTGATGTGAGATGGTATCTTATTGTAGTTTGATTTTTATTTCTCTAATGGCTAATGATTGTGAGCCTTTCCTCATGTGTCTCTTAGCTGCCTGAACGTCTTCTTTGATGAAGTATCTGTTCATATTCCTTGTCCATTTTTAAATTGGGTTATTTGTCTTTTTTTATTGAGGTGTTGAAATATTCTATACATTTGAGATATTAGACCCTCATTAGATATGTCTTAACCAAAATGTTTTCCCCAGTCTGTAGGTTCTCTTTTTACTCATTTGGTCAAGTCTTTTGATGAGCATAAGTGTTTAATTTTTAGGATCTCCCAGTTATCTAATTTCTCTTCTGGTGCTTGTGCATTGTTAGATATGGTTTATATTTATTTATATGCCATATATTAGGGCCCTTAATGTTTTCACTATTTTTTCTTCCATAATCTTTATCATTTTAGGTATTACATTTAGGTCTTTGATCCATTTTGGGTTAGTTTTTGTATATGGTGTAAGGTATGGATCCTTTTTCATTTTTTTAAGATGGACATCCAGTGGTGATAAAGGACATCCTCATCTTGTCCCAGTTCTCAGGGGGGTGATGCTTTCAGCTTCTCTCTGTTGAGAATGATGTTGGCTGTTGGTTTCTTATAAACCAAAACCCAAACCCATTGCCATCAAGTCAATTCCAACTCACAGCAACACTATGGGACAGAGTAGAACTGCCCATAGTTTCCAAGGAGTGTCTGGTGGATTTGAACCACCAGCCTTTGGGTTAGCAACTGTAGCACTTACCTACTATGCCACCAGGGTTACTTGATTTTGTATAGATAACCTTTATCGTGTGGAGAAATTTCCCTTCTATTCTTATTTTATTGTCAGTTTTTATCAGAAATGGCTGTTTGGTTCTTTATTTTGTCACTTGCTGTAGTCATCTTTTCCTGCTTTTTTATATGTTTTGGTATTTTATGCTGTTTCCAAGACATTAAGGTATTATTATCTTTATTTATGGATTGTATGTTCATTTGTTTTGTTCTGCTTTCTCGTTTTGTTTTGTATGGTTTTGATAAGTCAGGGTGGGTGGGCCAAGTGTGCTTTGATACTTGCTTGTGTGTGGGCATGCTAGATCTCACCATCCTGTCTGAGTAGACAGGGCAGCAACAGGCAGGCCAAACCAGCCTCACTGTACTCTGGTGAGGTATCTGAGGGTGGAGTGGGTGGACGCTGTCTTCTGATGTTGGTCCAGCAGTATGGGAGTGTTCACAGCCCCTCTCTAGATAAGTGGGGGTGTTGGATGAGGGGTGGAATGGACTCGCTTTCCTCTGTTCAGTAGCTGGTCCAATAGTGGGAAGGTAGGGGCATTGTGGGCCTATTATGGCAATGGGATTGTGCTGGGGACACTCTAGCCATGGTGACATGGTGAGGATGAGCACTAAGGTTAAGTGGGGTGAACAAAGAAAATAAGAAAGAAAAAAAAAATTTTTTAAAGAAAAATGGGTAGCTGGTGGGTGGGGGTGGGACAGACCTGGGCAGTGGTGGGAAGGAGGTGGGAGGTAGAATGTGGTGGGCTGGTGGCTCTCTAACTGCAGTGGTGTGGTGTGGCCTGGCAGAAAGGGGGGAATTTGGCCTATGGGGTTAGGTGGGAGGGAGAAAGAAAGGGACCTTCATTTGGTGATGTGACATGACTCAAAATGAGAATAAATAGCTACAAACATCCATTAGTAATTGGAAAGAGGAATTATGGAGTATTAATCTAGGAAAGTTGGAAATTGTCAAAAATGAAATAGAACAACACATAAACATCAATATCATAGGCATTAGTGAGCTGAAGGAAACCCTGGTGGTGAAATGGTTAACAGCTACGACTGCTAACCAAAAGATCAGCAGTTTGAATCTACCAGGGGATCCTCAGAAACCCTATGGGGCAGTTCTTCTCTGTCCTATAGGGTCACTAGGACTCAGAATTGACTCAACAGCAATCAGTGGGCTAGTGAGTGGCAATGGGCTGGTACTGGTCATTTTGAATCAGAAAATCATATGGTGTACTATGCTGGGAATGACAACTTCAGGAGAAATGGCTTTACATTCATCATCAAAAAGGACATTTTAAGACCTATCCTGAAGTACGATGTTGTAATATCCATACACCTACAAGGAAGACCAGTTAATACAGCTATTATCCAAATTTATGCACCCACCACTAAGGCCAAATATGAAGAAATTGAAGATTTTTACCAACTTCTGCAGTTTGAAATTGATCAAACATACTATCAGGATATATTGATAATTACTGGTGATGGGAATGTGAAAGTTGGAAACAAAGAAGAAGGATCGATTGTTGGAAAATATGGCCTTTGTGATAGAAACAATGCCGGAGATCCTATGATAGAATTTTGCAAGACCAATGACTTCTTCATTGCAAATACTGCTTTTCAACTATGTAAATGGTGACTATACCCTATATGCATGGAATACACAGGAATCAAATTGATCACATCCGTGGAAAAAAATAATGGAAAAGCTCTATATCATCAGTCAGACCAAGGCCAGGGACCAACTGTGGAATAGAGCATCAATTGCTCGTATGTAAGTTCAAGCTGAAAATGAAGAAATTAGAACAAGTCCATGAAAGCCAAAGTATGAACTTGAGTATATTCCACCTGAATTTAGAGACCATCTCAAGAATAGATTTTATGCATTGAACAGTAATGACCGAAGATCAGGGGGGTTATGAAATGACATTAAGGACATCATACATGAAGAAAGCAAGAGGTCATTAAAAAAGGAAGGAAAGAAAGAAAAGACCAAAGTTGATGTTAGAAGAGACTCTGAAACTTGATCTTGAAAGTAGAGTAGCTAAACCAAAAGGAAGAAAAGATGAAGTAAAAGAGGTGAACAGAAGATTTCCAATGGCAGTTTGAGAAGATAAAGTAAAGTGTTACAATGACATTTGCAAAGAGCTGGAGCTAGAAAACCAAAAGGGAAGAAAACGCTTGGCATTTCTCAAGCTGAAAGAACTGAAGAAAAAATTCAAGCTTCAAGTTGCAACAGTGGAGGATTCTACGGGGAAAATATTAAACAATGCAGGAAGCATCAAAAGAAGATGGAAGGGGAGGCGGAGCCAAGATGGTGGAAAAGACAGATACTTCTGGAGAGCCCTCTTACAACAAAGACCCGAAAAAACAAGTGAAACAAGTATATTTCTGACAAGCTAGGAGCCCTGAACAACAAAGGCAAGCTTAGAAAATGAACTGAGGGGCAGGAGGAGGAAGAGACGGTTCAGAAGCGGAGAGAAGTTACCTGACCTGAATCACCGGGAACCTTCAGGCACCATTCCCAGGAGCGGCAGCAGCTGGCTGGTACAAGCGTTCAGTCACACTTTGCTCAGGGAGAAGCAGCCAGCCACACAGCCTACTCATACCTCCAGAACCAGAGAAATGGCACTCTCTGCAAAAGCTAAGTACTTGCATATATTTTACTGCACCCACCCCGGCCCCACCCCAGCTCCCAAGCCGGCTTCAGTGGCTGATTTCCCTGGGCATGAGATAGGCCTGGTTGAGTACCTAAAGCCATCCTCCCGGGCATGGAGAATGAATAAATTTGCAATTGGGGGAAAAGATAATTTGCCAGCTCCACTAACCAAGGGAGCTCAGGACAGAAGCAGCTCCTGTCCAGGCATAAATGGTCTGTGGACTTTGAGTACCTTTCCCCTCTGCATGGGTCTGTGTGGGCCTATTTCAAGAGAATAGGCCCTTGTTCACAGACTCCAACCATTTCAGCTGTGCGGCGGAGAGGTGGGTGTTTGATGTTTGACATTGCTTTGCCTATTAAACAGGGCCCTCACCTAACCACACCAGAGATCTAAGGACTGGTGGCTCCACTCAGGTCACCCACCCACCCACGACAGGGGTCCAAGGATAAGTGGTAACTCCCAGTCCTTACCACCAAAAACATTGGATGCCCATGGTTCCTCTGCAGAACCCATACACCTGTACACTCCAGGGAACAATGACACACTTTACTCAGAGACATGGGGAGGGGGACGATTCTCAGCCCCCTGGCTTGTTGAGAGTTTTACCCCCTGCTGCAACTAGATACTGGTACCTACACCAATCACCCCTGCCCCCCCAAGACTGTAGGACAGAGCTTGCACCACACACTTGATGATCAGCTACCTGGACACATGAGCTGGATTCATACAAGAAAAGTGAATGGACTCCTAGACTGATATACATGATAACAGCTCTAGCCTTCTGGGGACAGGACGTCAGAGCACCAAAGGCAAAAATAATCAAGCTAGGTCACTCAAGTAACCCATTTGGGCATATCAAAACAAAACAAAGCAAGAAGCTATGACACAGTAAGCAAACATAAACCAATACAATAACTTATAGATGGCTCAGAGACAACAGTCAATATCAAGTCACATAAAGAAGCAAATTTTTTTTTTTTTTTTTAAAGAAGCAGACCATGATTGCCTCAACAAGCTCTCAAACAAAGAATCAAGGGATCTTCTAAATGAAAGTGCCTTTCTGGAGTTACCAAAGGCAGAATACGAAAGATTAATATACAGAGCCCTTCAAGACATCAGGAAGGAAAAGAGGCAATATGCAGAACAAGCCAAGGAACACACAGATAAAACAATTGAAGAAATTAAAAAGATTATTTAGGAACATAATGAAAAATATAATAAGCTGGAAAAATCCATAGACAGAAGGCAATCAGAAATTCAGAAGATTAACAATAAAATTACAGAAGAAGACAATTCAATAGAAAGTCAGAGGAGCAGAATTGAGCAAGTGGAAGGCAGAATTTCTGAACTTGAAGATAAAACACTTGGCACTAATATATTTGAAGAAAAATCAGATAAAACAATTTAAAAAAATGAAGAAACCTTAAGAATCATGTGGGACTCTATCAAGAGAAATAACCTACGAGTGATTGGAGTACCAGAACAGGGAGGGATAACAGAAAATACAGAGAAAATTGTTGAAGACATGTTGGCAGAAAACTTCCCTGATATTGGGAAAGATGAGAAGATATCCATCCAAGATGCTCATCAAACTCCACATAAGATAGATGTTAAAAGAAAGTCACCAAGACATATTACAATCAAACTTGCTAAAACCAAAGACAAAGAGAGAATTTCAAGAGCAGCTAGGGATAAATGAAAAGTCACCTACAAAGGACAGTCAATAATAATAAGCTCAGACTACTTGGAAGAAACCATGCAGTCAAGAAGGGAATGGGATGACTTATATAAAAAATTGAAGAAAAAAAATTGCCAGCCAAGAATCTTATATCCAGCAAAACTGTCTCTCAAATATGAAGGTAAAATTAGGACATTTCCAGATAAACAGAATATAGGAAATTTGTAAAAAACAAACCAAAAGTACAAGAAATACTAAAGGGATTCTCTGATTAGAAAATCAATAATATCAGGTGTCAACCCAAGACTAGAACACTGCACAGAACAGAGGTCAACCCAGATTGGAAAATCACAAAATAAATCCAGATTAAAAAAGGCTGAAAACAAGGAAACAGCAGTGTTATCATGTAAAAGAAGACAATATTAAAACAATAAAGAGGGACTAAGAAATGTAGTCATAGATCTTCCATATGGAGAGGAAGACAAGGAGATAGAAAGAAATAAAAGTTAGGTTTAAATTTAGAAAAATAGGGATAAATAATAAGATAACCACAAAGGAGACAAACTAGCCTATACATCAAAATAAATTACAAGAAAAAAATACTCAGCAGAAACAAAATCAACAACAAAGAATATGAGGAAAGAACAATATATAATCTACTCAGTGCATAAAATTAAGTGGGAAAAAGAAGCTGTCAACAACACACAAAAAAAGACATCAAAATGATAGTACTAAATTCATAAAAAACCTATCCATAATTACACTGAATATAGATGGACTAAATGCACCAATAAAGAGACAGAGAGTGGCAGAATGGATTAAAAAAACACGAACCATCTATATGTTGCCTACAACAGACACACCTTAGACTTAGAGATAAAAACAAACCAAAACTCAACGGATGGAAAAAAATATGTCAAGCAAACAACAAACAAAAAAGAGCAGGAGCGGCAATATTAATTTCTGACAAAATAGACTTTAAAGTTAAATCCATCATAAAGGATAAGGAAGGAAGCTATATAATGATTAAAGGTGACAATATACCAGGAAGATATAACCATATTAAATATTTATGCACACAATAACAGGGCTGCAAGATACATAAAACAAACTCTATCAGCATTGAAAAGTGAGATAGACAGCTCCACAATTACAGTAGGAGACTTCAACATCTCACGTTCAGTGAAGGACAGGACATCCAGAAAGAAGCTCAATAAGGACATGGAAGATCTAAATGCCACAATCAACCAACTTGACCTCATAGACATATACAGAACACTCCACCCAACAGCAGCCAAGTATACTTTCTTTTCTAGTGCACATGGAACATTCTCTAGAATAGACCACATAATAGGTCATAAAGCAAGCCTTTGCAGAATCCAAAACATTGAAATATTACAAAGCATCTTCTCTGATCATAAGGCCATAAAAGTGGAAATCAATAACAGAAAAAGCAGGGAAAAGAAATCAAACACTTGGACACTGAACAATACCATGCTCAAAAAAGACTGGATTATAGGAGACATTAAGGATGGAATAAAGACATTCGTAGAATTCAATGAGAATGAAAACGCTTCCTATCAGAACCTTTGGGACAGAGCAAAAGCAGTGCTCAGAGATCAATTTATAACAACAAATGCACACATACAAGAAGAAGATAGGGCCAAAATCAAAGAATTATCCCTACAACTTGAACAAATAGAAAGACAGCAACAAAAGAAACCCTCAGGCAGCAGGAAAAAAAGAAATAATAAAAATTAGAGCAGAAATAAATGAAATAGAAAACAGAAAAACAATTGAAAGAATTAACAAGACCAAAAGCTGGTTCTTTGAAAAAATGAACAAAGTTGATAAACCTTTGGCCAATGTGACAAAAGAAAAACAGGAGAGGAAGCAAAGAATCCAAATAAGAAAAGATATGCGGGATATTGCAACAGACCAAATTGAAATTAAAAGAATCATGTCAGATTACTATGAAAAAATGTGCTCTAACAAATTTCAAAACCTAGACGAAATGGATGAATTCCTAGAAACAAACTGCCTACCTAAACTAACACAAACAGAGGTAGAACAACTAAATAGACTCATAACAAAAGAAGACATTGAAAAGGTAATCAAAAAACTCCCAACCAAAAAAAAAGCCCTGGCCCGGACAGCTTCAGTGCAGAGTTCTACCAAACTTTCAGAGATGAGTTAACACCACTACTACTAAAGGTATTTCAGAGATTAGAGAAGGAAGAAATACTAATAAACAAATTCTATAAAGCCAGCATATCCCTGATACCAAAACCAGGTAAAGACACCACAAAAAAAGAAAATTACAGACCTGTATCCCTCATGAACTTAGATGCAAAAATCCTCAACAAATTCTAGCCAATAGAGTTCAACAACATATCAAAAAAATAACTCACCATGACCAAGTGGGATTCATACCAGGTGTGCCAGGATGGTTCAACATTAGAAAAACAATTAATGTAATCCGTCATACAAATAAAACAACTGGCAAGAATCACATGATTTTATCAATTGATGTAGAAAAGACATTTACATTTGACAAAGTTCAGCACCCATTCATGATAAATACCCTCAGCAAAATAAGAATAAAAAGAAAATTCCTCAACATAATAAAGGATGTTTTTACAAAGCCAATAGCCAACATCATCCTAAATGAAGAGAGCCTGAAAGCATTACCCTTGAGATCGGGAACCAGACAAGAATGCCCTTTATCACCACTCTTATTCAACATTGTGCTGGAGGTCCTAGACAGAGCAATTAGGCTAGATAAAGAAATAAAGAGCATCCAGATTGGCAAGGAAGAAGTCAAAGTATCTCTATTTGCAGATGACATGATCTTATACACAGAAAACCCTAAGGAATCCTCAAGAAAACTACTGAAACTAATAGAGTTCAGCAGCATATTGGGATACAGGATAAAAAAAAAAAAAAAAAAAAACACAGGATAAACATACAAAAATCAGTTGGATTCCTCTACACCAACAAAAAGATCATCAAACACAAAAACAGCAAATCGATACCATTTACAGTAGCCCCCGAAAAGATAAAATACTTAGCAATAAATCTTACCAGAGATATAAAAGACATACAAAGAAAACTACAAAACACTTCTGCAAGAAATCAAAAGAGACCTACATAAGTGGAAAAACATACCTTGCTCATGGATTGGAAGACTTAACATTATAAAAATGTCCATTCTACCAAAAGCTATCTATGCATTCAATGCAATTCCAATCCAAATTCCAATGACATTTTTTAATGAGATGGAGAAACAAATCGCCAACTTCATATGGAAGAGAAAGAGGCCCCAGATAAGTAAAGCAGTACTGAAAAGGAAGAACAAAGTGGGAGACCTTACTCTACCTGGCTTTAGAACCTATTGTACCACCACAGTAGTCAAAACAGCCTGGTAGTGGTACAACAACAGATACATAGGCCAATGGAACAGAATTGAGAATCCAGACATAAATCCATCCACATATGAGTAGTTGATATTTGACAAAGGCTCCAAAGCAGTTAAATGGGGAAAAGACAGTCTTTTTAACAAACGGTGCTGGCATAACTGGATATTCATCCACAAAAAAATTGAAACAAGACCCATAGCTCACACCCTGCACAAAAATGAGCTCAAAATGGATCAAAGACCTAGATATAAAATCTAAAACAATAAAGATCATGGAAGAAAAAATAGGGACAATGTTAGGAGCCCTAATACATGTCATAAACAGTATACAAAACATTACTAACAATGCAGAGGAAAAACTAGATAACTGGGAACTCCTAAAAAACAAACACCTGTGCTTATCCAAAGACTTCACCAAAAAAGTAAAAAGATTACCTACAGACTGGGAAAAAGTTTTTAGCTATGACATTTCCGATCAGCACCTGATTTATAAAATCTACATGATATGCGAAAACTCAACTACAAGAAGACAAATAACCCAGTTAAAAAAAGAGCAAAAGATATGAATAGACACTTCACTAAAGAACACATTCAGGTAGCTAACAGATATATGAGGAAATGTTCACGATCATTAGCCATTAGAGAAATGCAGATCAAAACTACAATGAGATTTCATCTCGCTCCCACAAGGCTGGCATTAATCCAAAAACACAAAATAATAAATGTTGGAGAGGCTGTGGAGAGATTGGAACACTTATACACTGCTGGAGGGAATGTGAAATGGTACAACCACTTTGGAAATTGATTTGGCGCTTCCTTAAAAAGCTAGAAATAGAATTACCATACGATCCAGCAATCGTACTCCTTGGAATATATCCTAGAGAAATAAGAGCCTTTACAGGAACAGATTTATGCACACCCATGTTCATTGCAGCACTGTTTACAATAGCAAAAAGTGGGAAGCAACCAAGGTGCCCATCAACTGATGAACTGATAAGTAAATTATGGTATATTCATACAACGGAATAGTATGCATCCGTAAAAAAACAGTGATGAATCTGTGAAACATTTCATAACATGGAGGAATCTGGAAGGCATTATGCTGAATGAAATTAGTCAGTTGCAAAAGGACAAATATTGTATAAGACCACTATTATAAGAACTTGAGAAATAGTTTAAACAAAGAAGAAAATATTTTTTGATGGTTATGAGAAGGGGGCAGGTGGGGGGGTGAGAGAGGGGTATTCACTAATTAGATAGTAGATAAGAACTACTTTAGGTGACGGGAAAGACAACACACAATACAGGCGAGGTCAACAGAACTGGACTAAACCAAAAGCAAAGAAGTTTCCTGAATAAACGGAATGCTTCAAAGGCCGGTGTAGCAGGGCAGGGGTTTGGGGACCATGGTTTCAGGGCACATCTAAGTCAATTGGCCTAATAAAATCTATTAAGGAAACATTCTGCATCTCTCTTTGGAGACTGGCGTTTGGGGTCTTAAACGCTAGCAAGCAGACCTCTAGGATGCATCAATTGGTCTCAATCCATCTGGACCAAAAGAGAATGAATAACACCAAGGACACAAGGTAATTATGAGCCCAAGAGACAGAAAGACTATAACATAAACCAGAGACTATATCAGCCTGAGACCAGAAGAACTAGATGGCACCCAGCTACAACTGATGATTGCCCTGACAGAGAACACAACAGAGAACCCCTGAGCGAGCAGGGGAGCAGTGGGATGCAGGCCCCACATTCTCATAAATAGATCAGGCTTAATGGTCTTAAATGAGACTAGAAGGACCCTGGTGTTCATGGCCCCCAAACCTTTTGTTGGCCCAGGACAGGAACATTCCCAAAGCCAACTCTTCAGACAGGGATTGGACTGGACGATGGGATGAAGAGGGATGCTGGTGAGGAGTGAGCTTCTTGGATCAGGTGGACACTTGAGATTATGTTGGCATCTCCTGCCTGGAGGGAAGATGAGAGGGTAGAGGGGGTTAGAAGCTGGCGAAATGGTCATGAAAAGAGAGAGTGGAGGGAGGGAGCGGGATGTCTCATTAGGGGGAGAGCAACTGGGAGTATGTATCAAGGTGTGTATAAGTTTTTGTGTGAGAGACTGACTTGATTTTTAAACTTTCACTTAAAGCGCAATAACAGTTAAAAAAAAAAAAAGAAGAAGATGGAAGGAATACACAGAGTCACTATACCAAAAAGAACTGGTCGATGTTTAACCATTTCAGGAGGTAGCATATGATCAGGAGCCAATGGTACTGAAGAAAGAAGTCCAAGCTGCACTGAAGACATTGCCAAAAAACAAGGTTCCAGGAATTGAGGGAATACCATTTGAGGTGTTTCAACAAATGGATGCAAAGCTGGAAGTGTTCACTCATCTACGCCAAGAAATTTGGAAGCCAGCTACCTGGCCAACTGACTGGAAGAGATCCATATTTATGCCTTTTCCCATGAAAGGTGATCCAACTGAATGCTGAAATTGTTGAATGATATCATTAATATCACACACAAGTACAATTTTGCTGAAGATTATTCAAAAGATGCTACTGAAGATTATAATAAACTATGCATAACATTGTGAAAAATGGGAACTCCAGAATGCTTAATTGTGCTCATGAGGAACCTGTACATAGATCAAAAGGCAGTCGTTCGAACAGAACAAGGGGATACGGTGTGGTTTAAAGTCAGGAAAAGTGTGCATCAGGGTTGTATTCTTTCACCATACTTATGCAATCTGTATGCTGAGCAAATAATCTGGGAAGCTGTACTATATGAAGAAGAATGGGGCATCAGGATTGGAGGAAGAATCATTAACAATTTGTGTTATGCAGATGACACAGTCTTGCTTGCTGAAAACAAAGAGGACTTGAAGCACATACTGATGAAAAATGAAGACCACAGCCTTTAGTATGGATTACACCTCAACATAAAAAAAAAACATAAGGAAGACAAAAATCCTTACAACTGGGGCAAAAAGGAACAAGAGCTGGTTGAATGGACACGGGAAATACAGGGTGGAGAGGAGGAGCGTGCTGTATGGAGAGCAACTAGGGTCACATAACAATGAGCGTATAAGTTTTTGTGTGAGAAACTGACTTGAATTGTAAACTTTTACTTAAACCACACACACACAAATATATACATCCTCACAACTGGACCAATAAGCAACATCATGATAAACGGAGAAAACAGGGTGATATTTATTAAAGTGTTTAGTAAACTGGGATCACCTCCCATAGAGACTATTACTAGGATTTTTTGTCTCAAGATTGGTGTTTTGAGGAAGCCCAATCTGAGACATTATCTATCTCTACTACATCATAATGCAGGCAGCAAGCAAAGACTTGAATAGCAGAAGATTCCTGGAGGGGAGTTCCAAGGAAAATTTTCCAGAGCTGAGGGAAGGATGGTAACCCTAAGGTGTGGAGATGAGAAAAGGCCAGGCATATAACAGTACCCATGAGCTACCTCTTTTCAAATAGTGTAAATATATAAATCTGTAGATCTACATATACAGATATTTCAACTATTAACTCTATTACTGTTTACATTTTAATAAAATGTTATTAACTAATTTAAATTTAATTAAGAGAAGCAGTGTACCTGTTACGTGCTATATCTTGGGGTTGCTGAGATAAATGCAATCCAGGCTCTGCTTTGCTGGGAGGAAACAGGCAAGAGGTCATCTGTAGAAGGTACTGTTGGCCCTCAGCCCATCCTGGAGGTCCCTAGAAGACAGTTCCACATCTCTGCTTAGAAGTGTTCTCTGGCTGCAAGATTATGCTTTCCCCAGAGTTTTAGGAGGCTTCAAAGTACCAGGGAGTTCGTGTTCTAGAAGCACTCCCCAAAAGTGAGGCACTAAAATTGGTAAATAAATACCCCAGCTCCCTTGCTCTTAGCGAGGCAACTCTCTGACACTTGCTCTAAATAGGCTTTCAGAGGGTCCCAGTGGGGTTGAGCTCCAGCTGTCCATGGGAGCAACCTTCCCCGTAACAAACCCTTTATAGATTTTACTCCTTCCACATATCATCCCCCATCTCCCACTGCTGGTTCCTAGGATTGCTTCCCAAATCAAGCACTAGTTAGAAATCTTGTCTCAGGGTCTTCTTTGTGGGGAGCCTGAACTAAGGTGCATCTATGCCTAATAATACACTCTGAGGAGCTGTAATGGAAGTGCTGTGAAAACCTAAGGAGCCCAAAGAGAAAATAATGGATTCCATGGTGTGTGTGTGGGGATTGGACTTCCCAGAGCCAGTGCCATTATAACAGTAAAGATGGTGAGGTGGAGTTCATTAGGAGGTTGTAGCAATGAGAATAATTGCATAAAGTAGAGGAAGGAGTCTGCATGCTGCCATGAGGGTGTGAGAACAATTGGTTGACCTAGGGAGAATCAGAATCCTCTTGAGGTCTCATTTTTCCTTCTGTGCAATGGGAGTATGGGATAAAATAACCACATAGAACCTGTTTTCCTCCAATATACTGAAATTCCGTCTGTAACGCTAATTCAGGGGAAATAACTAGAGGCCAGAATCAGAATCATGAATGATCAAATCAGCAAAGAGCCCTTCAAAGAATTCTGCTCAGCAGCACAAGGTGCAAGCAGAGGAGAAAGAGGGAGGGGAGCCAGCAGCCCACTCCAAAGGGTCTGCGTTTAATTTAAGCCACATTGACTGACAAGGCTTTGTTGAGAGGAATGCACAGGGAGGGGCAGACAGGGTGCACATGGCTAGACCTTTCAAGGAGAAACTGAGTCTGGAAAAGAGAAGAATTTGAGAGGCAAGATGGAGTAAGAGAGGTCCCATCCACAAATAGAAAGCTTGGCTTAAAAAATGAGTCCGCTAAAATGGGATTATTAGCAGAAGGAGCCTAGAAGAGAGCTTTCTCTGGAGGCTTTGGGATATGGGGTGGATGGAGATGGAGTCATGCTGCTCTTCTCAGAGCGGTCCTTCCTCATGAGGGAAGTACTGTCATGCTAACTAGAGATGTTACCACTGTGGCTTTAATAGGCAGAAGTCAAGGTGCAGAATTTATATAATATTCAAAAGGAAACTTCATGGATTTATTCAGGTGCATGCCAGATGTTGTACTTGCATTGGCCCCGCAAGGAGTGACTCTTGGTAATCAACTGCAGACCCTGGAATCCCATTTCTTGCACCAGTTAACCCTTCCCAGACCACAGCTGCCAACTAGGACACCATCCATAGTCATGAGGCTCTGGGTTGTGAGGCAGGCAGCCAGCAGCATTTAGTAAATGTCACTACATGCAGAGTCCTCACTGCAGGCTATATGTGAGAAATAGCACAAGGTATCTCTGCAGTGGAACCAGTTCACAATGTAGCAGGGACAACAGGATCTATATGCAGGATAAATGTTTGGGGACACACCATGAACACTGAAATTCCTTTAACTAATTGTAAAGCCCTCTACTAGAGAAAAAAGGGAAAATGTGACCCTGTGATGTTAATGTCTTCATGTGTGTGATAGGCAGACTGGACTGGAAGTTCATGGAGGGTAGGGGTATATTAAGCTTCTTCTCTATGCCCGTTTTAAACCTAGAGGTCCTGGCCCCGCACATGACAGGAGTTTAATATAGGTCACTTGTTGTGTGCTTGCTGGGGGACCTTGGGTTCACTGCTTGTGGGCTGCAGGGTCTGTCAATGCCATGTGATATCTCTGGGCCTCAGTTTCCTCATCTGTAAAATGAGAGACTTTCCTGGGATGGAGTCTCACCTTTTCCCCGTAGTTACTTAAAAAACAAAAACCTGTTTCCATCAAGTGGATTCCGACTCACAGCGACCCTGTAGGACAGAGTAGCCCTGTCCCACAGGGCTTCTAAGGAGCAACTGGTAGATTTGAACCGCCAATCTTTTGGTTAGCAGCTGAGCTCTTAACCACTGTGCCACCAGGGTTCCATAGTTACTTAAGGCTCTATGAAATACATGTTAAATCTAAATCTGCCCCAGGAAGGCAGCAGCCACTGAATCCACACTTAGAGGGGGCTGTGAATTTGGTTATAGAGTTGAATTTGCCATGAAAAGCACATCTCATTCTCGGCCTGGTCCATCCAGAATTGTTCCTTCAGTGTTTTCCACCATCTTATTTGCATACGAGCCATGCAGCATGACCCCATCCACATGGCAGCCAAAATTATTAGAAGGCAAAAAAAAAAAAAAAAAACAAAAACACTGGAAAATTAGTTTCAGTGACCACAGGAGAGGACTAGGCACCATGACCTCAGCAAAGCCCCTGGACCTTCTTGTTTTGGGTGATGCTCATGGATCAAATGTTTGTTTTTGTAAGACTCCTAGGGCAGAAGAAAGTCCACAAAATTTCATTTATTGGAATTGGTTATAAAAGTGTCCATTGGAATAGGAAGACCAGAACAAGTTCCATAGTAAAACAAAATTCTTGTCTATGCAGTCTTGGGCAAGGCCATCTGAGACTAGACCGTTCTGACATGTTTCGGCATAAAGCCATCGTGGAAAAATTAAGATATCTCACTATGAGAAGTAGACATTTACAGTTGTGTCTGTCCAGAACAGTATTTCCTGTCTTTTGGGTTAAATATTTATTCCTCCAGGTCAACTGTTCTGGTTAAGATTGTCATTGTGATTCTCTGATACACTTGGCACTGGTGGGCATCAGATCCAGGCTGAGCTAATTAGAGTTCTCTGTGAGGTTTTTTAAACTGGAGTTGATGCAGAGGGCCCTATTTCCCTTCTGGTCCCAAGATTATAAGGCGGCAAACCCCACTGATCCAGAAGAAGCCACAGCTCCAGCTTCACTCTAACAGCCAGGGATGAAGAGGCAAAACACACAGAGGGAAGCAGAGATAGGCAGCAGAGATCCAAGCTCCTGGTCATCCCTAAGACCAGTGCCAACCTCCTAACCCATGCCCGGTTTCCTAAAGTTTAGGTTTCTTTTCATTTTTTTTAACCTCTCCTATTTTTAAGTGGCTTTCTTTCATTCGCAAATGAAAGAATAGGGACTTTAATACCCTGCTTTATGTGCATGCTGTAACAACAGGGGAAAGGAGCTTTCCTCTGAGGTGCTATGCTGTTTGGTGCAATGCTATTTTTGCAGTCCTAAGAGTCCAGATTGTTCTGCCTCTGGCAGTACCTGTGACCAAGGGAGGTTGGAAGAAACAAATAAGTGTTTTTCCCATTGAGAAAAGGGTACTGAACATTTCTTCTAGGAGAACAGAAAATTATCTCTATGATACATAAACATTTGAACACTGCAATATGGAAATATCCATGGAATGTGAACCAACCCAGGCCTCCAGAAGTTAGGAATCATTCCTACGTAAATAGCCACCCTTCTAGGTGGCTGTCAGAAGATAAAAGGCACAATTTCAGGAGGTTAGATCTGCCTTTTTCCAGAACAGTGAATACAGCCTTTGGGAAGAAATGATGAGGAAAGAGACCTGGAAAATATTCTCTGAATTATGTAGGATTAACCAAATCCATTGGCATCAGAGTTCAGTGTAACAATCACCCATCTTTTGAAAACAAAATTTTAGTCCATTTTGGTGGCTTCTCATGGGTCCTAAGATTGCCAGAAATGGTCTTTTTTATTCATATCTTTATATATCTCTTAAAAGATTTCTAGTGGACAGATGTTAGAGGGAAGAAAATATTCATCAAATTATCACTAAGAAACTCAAGGCAGAACAAACACCTGACTCTTATATAAACTAAAATATTAGAGTTCCCAATATTTGAATCAACAAGTATTTGAGGCTATGTTCAGTTTCTGGGGCTCTTTCTTAGGCAAATCATACAAGGTTCAAGAATGAATAAAGAGAATGTCCGCCTGTTAGCAAGAGTGCATGTTGTAACTTCGAAGCCTTTCGCTGCTTGTAGCGTGAAGTCGGAACTCTCCAGCAGGACTGACAGGCTTTCAATGTGTAGCTTCTTACACATTTCCAGCAGCATATTCCTCCCTCTTTTACTCATTTCCTCTCTATCTACTTTCTCTTTTTGGGAATTTGCTCTTTAGGATATGAAGAGGTGGGAAGTTTTTCTGCTTATAGTGGAAATGTAAAATGTTATAAGCATTTTCACAGAGCAATCTGGCAATTATGTAGTAAATAAATCTGAACAGGTGTATATCCTAAGACCTAACCAATTCTCCTTCATAATAAAACCTAAAGAAATCTCCACATTGCACAAGGAGGCAGGTACAAGGAAGGATGCCGCATTTTTTTTTTTTTAATAGTGTAAAGCTGAAACAATCTAAATGTTCATTCATGGGGGATGGAGAAATAAGTTGGGGCTATATTTTAACCACTACACAATTGTTAAAATGAATAATCTAAATCCACTTATTTCAGCATGGATGGATTTCTAAAATCTAATGGTGAGAAATAAAAAATAAGAAAAATAAAACTGCAAAATATTTTGTACAAAATAATATTCATACATGTAAATGAAAAATACAAAATGACACTGTGCTTTTTATGGGTATACACATGTACATTATAAATTTTAAGATATGGATCTGAGGGATGCAGACTCCTTCAGGATAGAGGTTATTTTTGGAGAGAGAAGATGCCAATGGAATTGGGGAGAATTGCTGTATTGGTCACCATTGTATTTCTTTAAAAAATGTCTTAAGCAAATTTGGAATATGCTTGTAGTGGGTATGTGGGTGTTTGTAATATCCATGTATGTAAAGTATTTGAAATGTTTGATAATTTTAAAAAGCTTAAAATAGCTGAGTGTATTTGATATAACAGCAAACAGAAAAAATATTACACTGGGTGCAATACTAATATAGAATGGTGTAGAATCAGGGTGAAATCATAAATGGGGCAAAAGTTCTATTTTATTCTCATCTTCTATTTTAATTTATAATTTCTCTTGCTAGATTTCATTACTACATTGTATGTGTTTTAATATACCACCTCAATTTTTTGTAGAATCAGGCAAGGTATAAACAGACAACTAAGGCATTTAGCCTTTTTCATAATACCAATTGCAACAAGTCTAACATTAATCTTAGTTTTTTTTTTTTTTAATAGATGTTCTTTCTGTTTTTTTTTTCCCTTGAGGTAAAATTCACATAACATAAAATTCACTATTTTAACCATTCTCAGTTACAACTGAAATCTGTTTGATTACTGACTCAATCTTTTTATTTATTGAGTATATTCAGTTTTTCTATTTCTTCTTGAGTCAGTTTTAGTAGTTTGTGTGTTTCCAGGAACATGTCCATTTCACCTAGGTTACATAATTTTTTGGCTTACAATTATTGATGGGATTCTTTTATAATCCTTCTTATTTATATAAGTTTGGTAGTAATGTTCCCACTTTCATTCCTGATTATGGTATAATCCTAGTGTTTTTGAACATCTTCTTGTTATAGACCTTCTACTACCATCTTGGTTGCTTTAATTATGATGAGAAGGTCATTGTTTATTCCAGCTGATGGACAAGCCTTTCCAGATATGTCAGATGAGCTCAGCAAACTTTTTTTCTAGAGGTCCAAAACTAAATATTTTAGGCTGTGCTGGCCAGAAGGTCTCTGTTGCAGCTACTTTACGCAGTGGGAAAGCAGCTATAGACAATACATATATGAATGGGTGTGGCTGTAAAGCTTTGTTTACAAAAACAGAGAGCAGGCCAGATTTGGCCAATGGCCTTAAGTTTGATGAGCTCTGATTTCGGACACAGTACTTTCTGAAGGATTTTACAGGATATCCTAAAATGCATTTTGGGTTGGGCTCTCAATGAGTGCCTTTTTTGAGGATACAAAAAACCACCCAGGATAGCACAAAATAAATCATACCTAATTTCCTTACCTTATGTGGAAAAGAGATTTGACTTCCAAAACTGGGTAGACAAGACATTTTTTTTTTAATTTATTGAGCTTTAAGTGAAACTTTACAGATCAAGCCAGTCTCTCATACACAAACTTATACACACCTTGCTGTGTACTCCTAGCTGCTCCCTTCCTAATGAGACAGCACACTTCCCCTCTCCGCCCTGTATTCCTCATGTCCATTCAACCAGCTCCTGTCCCCTCTGCTTGCTCATCTAGTGTTCATACAGGAGTTGTTCACATAGTCTAATGAGTCTACTTGAGCCAAGAAGCTCACTCCTCCCCAGTATTATTTTTGATCTTATAGTCCAGTCCAATCCCTGTCTGATGAGTTGGCTTTGGGAATGGTTCCAGTCTTGGGCTAATGAAGGGTCTAGGACCATGACCTCCAGAGGTCCCTCTAGTCTCAGTCAGACCATTAAGTCGGGTCTTTTTAAGAGAATTTGAGATCTGCATTCCGCTGTTCTCCTGTTCCATCAGGGATTCCCAGCTGTGTTCCCTGTTAGAGCAGTCATTAGTGGTAGCCGGGCACCATCTAGTACTTCCAGCCTCAGGCTGGTGTAGTCTCTGGTATATGTGGCCCTTTCTTTCCCTTGGGCTCATCTTTACCTTATGTCTTTGGTGTTCTTCATTCTCCTTTCCTTCAGGTGGGTTGAAACCAATTGATGCATCTAAGGTGGCTGTTTACCAGGGTTTAACACCCCAGACACCTCTCACCAAAGAGGGATGCAGAACGTTTTCTTAATAAAAAAAGTTTTCTTAATACATTTTGTTATACCAATTGACCTAAATGTCTCCTGAAACCATGGTCCCCAAACCCTCATCCCTGCTACTCTGACCATCGAAGACTTCAGTTGTATTCAGGATACTTCTTTGCTTTTGGTTTAGTCCAGTTGTTCTGACCTTTCCTGTACTGTGTGTTGTTTTTCCCTTTGCCTAAAATAGTTCTTGTCTACTATCTAATTAGTGAATACCTCTTTTCCTCCCTCCCCACCCTCGTAACCATCAAAGAAAATTTTCTTCTGTGTTTAAACTTTTTCTTGAGTTCTTATAATAGTGGTCTCATACAATATTTGTCCTTTTGTCCTGACGATTTGCACTCAGCATAATGGCTTCCAGATTTCTCCATGTTATGAGATGTTTCTAGGATTCGTTGCTGTTCTTAATCATTGCATAGTGTTCTATTATGTGACTATACCATAATTTATTTATCCATTTGCCTGTTGATGGGCACCTTGGTTGCTTCCATCTTTTTGCTATTGTAAACAGTATTGCAAGGAACATGGCGTGCATATATCTGTTTGCGTGAAGGCTCTTATTTCTCTAGGATATATTCCAAGGAGTGGAATTGCTGGACTGTATGGTGGTTCTATTTCTAGCTTTTTAAGGAAGCACCAAACCAATTTCCAAAGTGGTTGTACCTTTTTACATTCCCACCAGCAGTGTGTAACTGATCTGGTCTCTCCACAACCTCTCTAACATTTATTATTTCGTGTTTTTTGGATTAATGCCAAACTTGTTGGGGTGAGATGGTATCTCACTGTAGTTTTGATTTGCATTTCTCTAATGGCTAATGATTGTATTTCCTCATGTATCTTGTAGCTGCCTAAATGTCTTCTTTGGTGAAGTGCCTGTTCATATCCTTTACCCATTTTTTAATTAGGTTGTCTTTTTGTAGTTGAGTTTTTGCAGTATCACGTAGATTTTAGAGATCAGATGTTGACTGGAATTGTTGTAGCCAAAAACTTTTTCCCAGTCTGTAGGCAGTCTGTTTACTCTTTTCGTGAAGTCTTTGAATGAACAGAGGTGTTTGATTTTTAGAAGCTCCCAGTTATCTAGTTTCTCTTCTAGTGTTTTGTACATTGTTAGTAACATTTGGTATACTGTTTATGCCATGTATTAGGGCTCCTAGCATTGTCCTTGTATTTTCTTCCATGATCTTTATTGTTTCAGATTTTATATTTTAGTTTTTTGGTGCATTTTGACTTTGTTTTTGTGCATGGAGTGAGATATGGGTCTTTTTTCATTTTTTTTGCAGATGGGTGTCCAGTTATGCCAGCGCCATTTGTTAAAAAGATTGTCTTTTCCCCCATTTAGCAGACTTTGGGCCTTTGTCAAACATCACTTGCTCATATGTGGGTGGATTTATGTCTGGATTCTCAATTCTGTTCCATTGGTCCATGTATCTGTTGTACCAGTACCAGGCTGTTTTGAGTATTGCGGCAGTATAATAGGTTAAAAAATCAGGTAGTGTGAGGCCTGCTTTTTGAACCTAAATGCTTTACTTATCTGGTGCCTCTTTCCCTTTCATGTGAAGTTGGTGACCTTTTTCTCCATCTCATTAAAAAATGTCTTTGGAATTTTCATAAGGATTGCATTGTATCTGTAGATAGCTTTGGGTAGAATAGACATTTTTACAATGTTGAGTCTTCCTATCAATGAGCAAGGTATGTTTTTCCACTTATGTAAGTCCCTTTTGGTTTCTTGCAGTACTGTCTTGCTTTCTTTGTATAGGTCTTTTACATCTCTGGTTAGATTTATTCCTAAGTATTTTATCTTCTTGGGGCTATTGTAAATGGTATTGATTTGATGATTTCCTCTTCAACATTCTTTTCGTTGGTTCGATTTTAGTATGTTTGTCTTGTATCCTGATACTCTGCTCAACTCTTCTATTAGTTTCAGTAGTTTTCTTGAAGATTCTTTAGGGTTTTCTGTGAATAAGAGCATGTCATCTGCAAATAGAGATACTTTTACTTCTTCCTTACCAATCTGCATGCTTTTCATTTCTTTACACATCCTAATTGCTCTGGCTAGGGCCTCCACACAATGTTGAATAAGAGTGGTGATAAATGGTATCCTTGTCTGGTTCCTGTTCTCAGGGGGAATGCTTTCAGACTCTCTCCACTTAGGATGATGTTGGCTGTTTGCTTTGTATAAATGCCCTTTATTATGTTGAGGAGTTTTCCTTCTATTCCTATTTTCCTGAGACTTTTTATCATGAATGGGTGTTGAACCTTGTCAAATGCCTTTTCTGCATCAATTGATAAGATTATGGGGTTCTTGTCTTTTGGTTTATGCATATGATGGATTACATTGATTGTTTTTTTAATGTTGAACCATCCCTGCATATCTGGTATGAGTCCCACCTGGTCATGGTGAACTATTTTTTTGATATGTTGTTGAATTCTATTGGCTAGAATTTTGCTGAGAATTTTTGCATCTAAGTTTTTTTTGTGGTGTCTTTACCTGGTTTTAGTATCAGGGAAATGCTGACTTCATAGAATGAGTTTGGGAGTATTCCACCCTTTTCTATGCTTTGAAATACGTTTAGTATTAGTGGTGTTAACTCTTCTCTGAAAGTTTGGTAGAATTCTCCAGTGAAGCCATCAGAGCCAGGGCTTTTTTGTTGTTGTTATTGGGAGTTTTTTGATTACCTTTTCAATGTCTTCTTTTGTTATGGACTTATTAGTTTGTTTTACCTCTGTTTGTATTAGTGAATTTAGGTAGGCTGTTCCTAGAAATTCATCCTTTTCTTCTAAGTTTTTTTTTAATTTGTTAGAGTACAGTTTTTCATAGTAACCTGATATGATTCTTTTAATTTCAGTTGGTTCTGTTGTGATATGGCCCATCTCATTTTTTATTTGGGTTATTCACTTTGTCTCCTGTTTTTTTTTTCTCAGTCTGTCCAATGTTGTATCGATTTTGTTAATCTTTTCAAAGAACAAGCTTTTGGTCTTGTTAATTCTTTCAATTATTTTTCTGTTCTCTATTTCATTTAATTCTGCTCTAATCTTTATTATTTACTTTCTTCTGATGCCTGGAGGTTTCTTTTGCTGCTCTCTTCCTATTTGTTCAAGTTATGGAGATAATTCTTTGACTTAGGCCCTTTTTTCTTTTTGTATGTGTGCATTTATTGCTATAAATTGACCTCGTAGGACTGCTTTAGCTGTGTCCCAAAGATTCTGATAGGAAGTGTTTTCATCCTCATTGGATTCTATGAATTTCTTTTTTCTGTCCTAATTTCTTCCATAACCCAGTCATTCTTGAGCAAGGTGTTCAGTTTCCATATGTTTGATTACTTTTCCCTGCTTTTTCTGTCATTGATTTCTACTTTTATGGCTTATGGTCAGAGAATATGCTTTGTAATATTTCGATGTTTTGGATTCTGTTAAGGCTTGCTTTATAACCTAATATGTGGCATACATTCTATAGAATGTTCCTTGTGCATTGGAAAAGAAAGTATATTTGTCTGCTATTGGGTGGAGTGTTCTAAATATGTCTGTGAAGTCAAGTTGGTAGATTGTGGCATTTAGATCTTCTGTTCAGTCCTTCACCTAAAGTGATGTGTTGAAGTCTCCTACGGTTATTGTGGAACTGTCTACCCCTCCTCTCAATACTGTTAAAGTTTTTTGTTGTTTTTTTTTTTTTTTTTTTTTTACTGTATCTTAAAGTCCAGTCATTGGATGCAAAATATTTAATATGGTAATATCCTCTTAGTATATTGTCCTTTTAATCATTATATAGTGTCCTTCCTTATCCTTTGTGGTGAATTTAGCTTTAAAGTCTATTTTGTCAGAAATTAGTATTGTTGCTCCTGCTCTTCTTTTTTCCAGTATTTTTTTTTATTAACTTTTATTGAGCTTCCAATGAACGTTTACAAATCAAGTGAGTCTGTCACATATAAGTTTATATACATCTTACTCCGTACTCCCACTTGCTCTCCCTCTAATGAGTCAGCCCTTCCAGTGTCTCCTTTCGTGACAGTTTTGCCAGCTTCCCACTCTCTCTATCCTCCCATCCCCCCTCCAGACAGGAGATGCCAACACAGTCTCAAGTGTCCACCTGATATAATTAGCTCACTCTTCATCAGCATCTCTCTCCTACCCACTGTCCAGTCCCTTTCATGTCTGATGAGTTGTCTTCGGGAATGGTTCCTGTCCTGTTTCAAAAGAAGGTTTGGGGACCATGACCGCCGGGATTCCTCTAGTCTCAGTCAGACCATTAAGTATGGTCTTTTTATGAGAATTTAGGGCCTGCATCCCACTGATCTCCTGCTCCCTCAGGGGTTCTCTGTTGTGCTCCCTGTCAGGGCAGTCATCAGTTCTGGCCGGGTACCAACTAGTTCTTCTGGTCTCAGGATGATGTAGGTCTCTGGTTCATGTGGCCCTTTCTGTCTCTTGGGCTCTTAGTTGTCGTGTGGCCTTGGTGTTCTTCATTCTCCTTTGATCCAGGTGGGTTGAGACCAATTGATGCATCTTAGATGGCCACTTGTTAGCATTTAAGACCCCAGACGCCACATTTCAAAGTGGGATGCAGAATGTTTTCATAATAGAATTATTTTGCCAATTGACTTAGAAGTCCCCTCAAACCATGGTTCCCAAACCCCCGCCATTGCTCCGCTGACCTTTGAAGCATTCATTTTATCCTGGAAACTTCTTTGCTTTTGGTCCAGTCCAATTGAGCTGACCTTCCATGTATTGAGTGTTGTCCTTCCCTTCACCTAAAGCAGTTCTTATCTACTAATTAATCAATAAAAAACCCTCTCCCACCCTACCTCCCTCCCCTCCTCGTAACCACAAAAGTATGTGTTCTTCTCAGTTTATACCATTTCTCAAGATCTTATAATAGTGGTCTTATACAATATTTGTCCTTTTTCCTCTGACTCATTTCGCTCAGCATAATGCCTTCCAGGTTCCTCCATGTTATGAAATGTTTCACAGATTCGTCACTGTTCTTTATCGATGCGTAGTATTCCATTGTGTGAATATATCACAATTTATTTACCCATTCATCCGTTGATGGACACCTTGGTTGCTTCCAGCTTTTTGCTATTGTAAACAGAGCTGCAATAAACATGGGTGTGCATATATCTGTTTGTGTGAAGGCTCTTGTTTCTCTAGGGTATATTCCGAGGAGTGGGATTTCTGGGTTGTATGGTAGTTCTATTTCTAACTGTTTAAGATAACACCAGATAGATTTCCAAAGTGGTTGTACCATTTTACATTCCCCCCAGCAGTGTATAAGAGTTCCAATCTCTCCGCAGCCTCTCCAACATTTATTATTTTGTGTTTTTTGGATTAATGCCAGCCTTGCTGGTGTGAGATGGAATCTCATCGTAGTTTTAATTTGCATTTCTCTAATGGCTAATGATCTAGAGCATTTTCTCATGTATCTGTTAGCTGCCTGAATATCTTCTTTAGTGAAGTGTGTGTTCATATCCTTTGCCCACTTCTTGATTGGGTTGTTTGTCTTTTTGTGGTTGAGTTTTGACAGAATCATGTAGATTTTAGAGATCAGGCGCTGGTCGGAGATGTCATAGCTGAAAATTCTTTCCCAGTCTGTAGGTGGTCTTTTTACCCTTTTGGTGAAGTCTTTAGATGAGCATAGGTGTTTGATTTTTAGGAGCTCCCAGTTATCTGGTTTCTCTTCATCATTTTTGGTAATGTTTTGTATTCTGTTTATGCCTTGTATTAGGGCTCCTAAGGTTGTCCCTATTTTTTCTTCCATGATCTTTATCATTTTAGCCTTTATGTTTAGGTCTTTGATCCACTTGGAGTTAGTTTTTGTGCTTGGTGTGAGGTATGGGTCCTGTTTCATTTTCTTGCAAATGGATATCCAGTTATGCCAGCGCCATTTGTTAAAAAGACTATCTTTTCCCCAATTAACTGACACTGGTCCTTTGTCAAATATCAGCTGCTCATATGTGGATGGATTTATATCTGGGTTCTCAATTCTGTTTCACTGGCCTATGTGCCTGTTGTTGTACCAGTACCAGGCTGTTTTGACTACTGTGGCTGTATAATAGGTTCTGAAATCAGGTAGAGTGAGGCCTTCCACTTTCTTCTTCTTTTTCAGTAGTGCTTTGCTTATCCGGGGCTTCTTTCCCTTCCATATGAAGTTGGTGATTTGTTTCTCTATCACCTTAAAAAAATGACATTGGAATTTGGATCGGAAGTGCATTGCATGTATAGATGGCTTTTGGTAGAATAGACATTTTTACTGTGTTACGTCTTCCTACCCATGAGCAAGGTATGTTTTTCCACTTAAGTATGTCCTTTTGAATTTCTTGTAGTAGAGCTTTGTAGTTTTCTTTGTATAGGTCTTTTATATCCTTGGTAAGATTTATTCCTAAGTATTTTATCTTCTTGGGGGCTACTGTGAATGGTATTGATTTGGTTATTTCCTCTTCGAGGTTCTTTTTGTTGATGGAATGGAATCCAAGTGATTTTTGTATGTTTATCTTATAACCTGAGACTCTGCCAAACTTTTCTATTAGTTTCAGTAGTTTTCTGGTGGATTCCTTAGGGTTTTCTGGGTATAAGATCATGTCATCTGCAAATAGAGATAATTTTACTTCCTCTTTGCCAATCCAGATGCCCTTTATTTCTTTGTCTAGCCTAATTGCTCTGGCTAGGACTTCTAGCACAATGTTGAATAAGAGGGGTGATAAAGGGCATCCTTGTCTGGTTCCCGTTCTCAAGGGAAATGCTTTCAGGTTCTCTCCATTTAGAGTGATGCTGGCTGTTGGCTTTGTATAGACGCCCTTTATTATGTTGAGGAATTTTCCTTCAATTCCTATTTTGGTGAGAGTTTTTATCATAAATGGGTGTTGGACTTTGTCAAATGCCTTTTCTGCATCTATTGATAAGATCATGTGGTTTTTGTCTTGTTTTATTTATGTGGTGGATTACATTAATGGTTTTTCTAATATTAAACCAGCCTTGCATACCTGGTATAAATCCCACTTGGTCATGGTGAATTATTTTTTTGATATGTTGTTGAACTCTATTGGCTAGAATTTTGTTGAGGATTTTTGCATCTATGTTCATGAGGGATATAGGTCTGTAATTTTCTTTTTTTGTAATGTTTTTACCTGGTTTTGGTATCAGGGAGATGGTGGCTTCATAGAATGAGTTGGGTAGTATTCCGTCATTTTCTATGCTTTGAAATATCTTTAGTAGTAGTGGTGTTAAGTCTTCTCTAAAAGTTTGGTAGAACTCTGCAGTGAAGCCGCCCGGGTCAGGGCTTTTTTTTGTTGGGAGTTTTTTGATTACCGTTTCAATCTCTTTTTTTGTTATGGGTCTATTTAGTTGTTCTACTTCTGAATGTGTTAGTTTAGGTAGGTAGTGTTTTTCCAGGAATTCATCCATTTCTTCTAGGTTTTCAAATTTGTTAGAGTACAATTTTTTTGTTATAATCTGATATGATTCTTTTAATTTCAGTTGGGTTTGTTGTGATGTGGCCCTTCTCATTTCTTATTCGGGTTATTTGTTTCCTTTTCTGTATTTCTTTAGTCAGTCTAGCCAATGGTTTATCAATTTTGTTAATTTTTTCAAAGAACCAGCTTTTGGCTTTGTTAATTCTTTCAATTGTTTTTCTGTTCTCTAATTCATTTAGTTCAGCTCTAATTTTTATTTTTTGTTTTCTTCTGTTGCCTGATGGATTCTTTTGTTGCTCAGTTTCTATTTGTTCAAGTTGTAGGACAGTTCTCTGATTTTGGCTCTTTCTTCTTTTTCTATGTGTGCATTTATCGATATAAATTCACCTCTGAGCACTGCTTTTGCTGTGTCCCAGAGGTTTTGATAGGAAGTATTTTCCTTCTCGTTGCATTCTATGAATTTCCTTATTCCCTCTTTAATGTCTTCTATAACCCAGTCTTTTTTCAGGAGGGTATTGTTCATTTTCCAAGTATTTGATTTCTTTTCCCTAGTTTTTCTGTTATTGATTTCTACTTTTATTACCTTGTGGTCTGAGAAGATGCTTTGTAATATTTCAATGTTTTGGATTCTGCAAAGTTTGTTTTATGACCTAATATGTGGTCTATTCTAGAGAATGTTCCATGTGTGCTAGAAAAAAAAGTATACTTTGCAGCAGTTGAGTGGAGAGCTCTGTATAAGTCAATGAGGTCAAGTTGGTTGATTGTTGTAATTAGGTCTTCCTTGTCTCTACTGAGCTTCTTACTGGATGTCCTGTCCTTCTGCGAAAGTGGTATGTTGAAGTCTCCTACTATAATTGTGGAGGTGTCTATCTTATTTGTCAGTTCTGTTAAAATTTGATTTATGTATCTTGCAGCCCTGTCATTGGGTGATAAATATTTAATATGGTTATGTCTTCCTGATCAATTGTTCCTTTTATCATTATGTAGTGTCCTTCTTTATCCTTTGTGGTGGATTTAAGTCTAAAGTCTATTTTGTCAGAAATTAATATTGCTACTCCTCTTCCTTTTTGCTTATTGTTTGCTTGATATATTTTTTTCCATCCTTTGAGTTTTAGTTTGTTTGTGTCTCTAAGTCTAAGGTGTGTCTCTTGTAGGCAGCATATAGACGGATCGTGTTTCTTTATCCAGTCTGTGACTCTCTGTCTCTTTATTGGTCCATTTAGTCCATTTACATTCAGCCTAATTATAGATAAATAAGTGTTTAGTGTTGTCATTTTGATGCCTTTTTATGTGTGTTGTTGACAATTTCATTTTTCCACTTACTTTTTTGTGCTGCGACATTTTTCTTAGTAAATTGTGAGATCCTCATTTTTGTAGTGTTTGACTTTATGTTTGTTGAGTTGTTACATTTTTCTTGGCTTTTATCTTGAGTTATGAAGTGGTTATACCTCTTTGTGGTTACCTTAATATTTACCCCTATTTTTCTAAGTAAAAACCTAACTTGTGTTGTTCTATATCGCCTGGTATCACTCTCCATATGGCAGTTCCAAGCCACCTGTATTTTGTCCCTCTTTTTGATTATTGTGATCTTTTACATATTGACTTCAATGATTCCCTGTTTTGAGCATTTTTTTTTAATTAATCTTAATTTGTTTTTGTGATTTCCCTATTTGAGTTGATATCAGGATGTTCTGTTTTGTGACCTCGTGTTGTGCTGGTATCTGATATTATTGGTTTTCTGACCAAACAATATCCTTTAGTATTTCTTGTAGCTTTGGTTTGGTTTTTGCAAATTCTCTAAACTTGTGTTTATCTGTAAATATCTTAATTTTGCCTTCATATTTCAGAGAGAGTTTTGCTGGATATATGATCCTTGGCTGGCAGTTTTTCTCCTTCAGTGCTCTGTATATGTCCTCCCATTGCCTTCTTGCCTGCATGGTTTCTGCTGAGTAGTCTGAACTTATTCTTATTGATTCTCCCTTGAAGGAGACCTTTCTTTTCTCCCTGGCTGCTTTTAAAATTTTCTCTTTATCTTTGGTTTTGGCAAGTTTGATGATAATATGTCTTGGTGTTTTTCTTTTCGGATCAATCTTAAATGGGTTTCGATGAGCATCTTGGATAGATATCCTTTCGTCTTTCATGATGTCAGGGAAGTTTTCTGTCAGCAGATCTTCAACTATTTTCTCTGTGTTTTCTGTCCTCCCTCCCTGTTCTGGGACTCCAATCACACACAAGTTATCCTTCTTGATAGATGTCCCACACGATTCTTAGGGTTTCTTCATTTTTTTAAAATTCTTTTATCTGATTTTTTTTCCAGCTATGTTGGTGTTAATTCCCTGGTCCTCCAGATTTCCCACTCTGCATTCTAATTGCTCAAGTCTGCTCCTCTGACTTCCTTTTGTGTTGTCTAATTCTGTAATTTTATTGTTAATCTTTTGGATTTCTACATGCTGTCTCTCTACGGATTCTTGCAACTTATTAATTTTTCCACTATGTTCTTGAATAATCTTTTTGAGTTCTGCAACTGTTTTATCAGTGTGTTCCTTGGCTTTTTCTGCAGTTTGCCTTATTTCGTTTCTGATGTCTTGAAGCATTCTGTAAATTAGTTTTTTGTATTCTGTATCTGATAATTCCAGGATTGTATCTTCATTTGGGAAAGATTTTGATTCTTTTGTTTGGGGGGTTGTAGAAGCAGTCACGGTCTGCTTCTTTATGTGGTTTGATATTGACTGCTGTCTCCGAGCCATCACTAAGATATAAAAAAAAAAAAAAAAGATATAGTAGTGGTTTATTCTATAATTGCTCACTGAGTCTTATCTTGTTTTGTTTTCTTTCAATATACGTGGATGGGCTACTAGATTATGCTGTCTTGTTTGTTGTAGCCCTTGACTTACTTTTGACCTATTACCAGCTGGTTTGGGCTGTTGCCAGATATTTATGCCTGAGTCTATTCACTATTCTTGAGTAGAATCTGATTTTGGGTCATCAAGAGTGTGCTGCACCCTAACACCTATCTGCATCGAGAAGTAGTGGTGATAGTTGTGTGCACCAGATTCTATTAGCAGCTGGGGTTCACCCTCCGGGGGGCCAGGATGTTGACAGCCTTCCCCCAAGTGTCAGTGAGGTAGGTGTGTCTCTATTCCCATAGCACCTTGGTGGGAGGGCACGGCAGCTGTACCTTAGGCCCCCAATGCAAGTACCTCTACTGATTGGTAGGTGTCACCCTCTTTAGACCCCTAAGGCAAGAGGCTAGGTGGTGTGGGGGGAGCTTCAGCCCTCAGTTCCCTGTTGTGGGTCAGTTAGGGCTCTGTTGAATAAGCAGAGATATCAGACCTGGGAAACTTGTTTTTCCAGAAAATCCTCTAAAAAGAAATGCAGTCAGATCCCTATCAGAACTGCCTTTGGATTATAACCGCCAAGTTGTTCACTGTAAGGATGAAAGTCCGAGATTTGGATCATATATGCTTAGCTGTAGCTGGTTCTGTGTTTTTAATCCAATTAGGGATGGATTTTTGGTCCCTGGGTTTTTTGTGGTTCCTTCTCTCAGGCTGGAAGAATGGGTTAGGAAAAGACCAAAAAAAAAAAAGGCGGGGGGAAGCAAAGCCGCCGCAGAGCCGGAGCGTTCTCCCTCTGGCTCAGGAAATTCCAATGTTAATGAAGTCGCCTGGGAAGGGTGTGGGAGGGTTCAGAGAAATAGGAGAGTAGCACCTCGGAATATAGCCAAAGTTGCTTGTCTTGCTTGGAATGACTATTTTATCTGAGATTCCCGAGGGGCTTGTCGCCTATGTGTGCTGGCTGTGTGGAGATTGCCCCCGGGGGTCTGGCCCACTGAAGCCACGGTCAGATCCTCCGCTGCCAGTCCAAAGCCCAGCGTCAAGGTTCCCCTGCTGGGACGCTGCACTCCCGGCTCCAAAATCAGTCGCTGCCTCCCGGAGACTTCTTGTCCTGCCAGCCGCGTCGCTGCGCCTCCGCCACGGACTGGCTGGGCCCCCTCCCGGGGTTAGTTTGGGGGAGTAGAGCTGTGCCCCGTGCTTGCACCGTGACAGCGCCCAGTCAAAAGCCTGGCGCCAAGGTTCCCCGGCTGGGATGCTGCACTCCCGGCTCCAAAACCAGTCACTGCCTCCCGGGGACTTCTGCCACCAGCCGCGTCACCATGCCGTCCACACGGACCAGCTGGGCCCCCTCCCAGGTTCAGTTCAGGGGGATAGGGCTGCACCCCTTGTTTGCACCGTCACAAGATTTATGAGTTCAGCTCCCCTGGGCCCAGACCTAAGTCAGGCGCCAAGGTTACCTGACTGGGACGCTGGCTCCAGGCTCCGAAAACAGTCGCTGCTTCCCCGTATTTGTTCATTGTCCATCTCTAAATCTGTGTTTGTTGTTCAGGGTTCGTAGATTGTTATGTATGTGATCGATTCACTTGTTTTTCCGAGTCTTTGTTGCAAGAGGGATCCGAGGTAGCGTCTACCTAGTCTGCCATCTTGGCCCCGCCCCCACTTCTGCTCTTTTTTGATTGTATTTGCTTGATATATTTTTTCCATCTTTTGAGTTTTTGTTTCTTTGAGTCTTTAAGTCTAAAGTGTGTCTTTTGTAGGCAGCATATGAATGGGTCCTTTTGTATTCATTCTGTCACTCTCTATCAGTTGATTTAAGCCATTTACATTCATGAGTTTAGTGCTGTCATTTTTATGCCATTTTTTGTGTGTCATTGAGTTTCTTTTTTCCACTTAATTTTTTGTGCTGACTAGTTTTTCTTCATAAATTGTCTTTTCCTCTTTTTGATTGTTATTGATTTTGTTTTTGCTGAGCCTTTATGTTTTTCTTGTATTTATTTTGATGTGTAGGATTGTTAGTTTCCTTTGTGGTTACCTTAATATTTACCCCTATTCTTTTTGGTTTAAACCAAACCTTTATCTCTCTATATCGCCTTGACTTCCTCTCCATATGAAAGACCTATGGCTACTTTTTTAAGTCCCTCTTTATTGATTTAATGTCATCTTTTACATAATGACGTCTCTCTTTCCCTGTTTTGAGCATTTTTTAATTTTGATTTATTTTTCTGTTTTTCTGGTCTGGGTTGATATCTGATTACTCTGTCCTGTGTTCAAGTCTTGGGTTATTATCTGATGTTATTGATTTTCTAACCAGGTGACTCTCTTTAGTATTTCTTGTAGTTTTTGTTAGGCTTTTGTAATTTCCCAAAAGCTTTGCTTATCTGGAAATGTCCTAATTTCACCTTCATATTTGAGAGACAGTTTTGCTGAATGTATCATTCTTGGCTGGGAATTTTTTTTTTCAGTGCTTTGTATATGTCATCCCATTGCCTTGTTACCTGCATGGTTTCCGCCTAATAGTCTGAGCTTATTCTTATTGACTCTCCTTTGCAGGTGACTTTTCGTCTATCCTTAGACACTCTTAAAAATTCTCTTTATCTTTGCTTTTGGCAAGTTTGATTATAATATGTCCTTGTGACTTTCTTTTGGGATCTACGCTGTGTGGGGTTCAATAAGCATCTTGGATAGATATCTTCTTGTCTTTCACTATAACAGGGAAGTTTTCTGCCAACAAACCTTCAACAATTCTCTCTGTATTTTCTGTTTTCCTTCCCTGTTCTTGTAGCTTATTTCACTTGTTAGGGTCCCACATGATTCTTAGGCTTTCTTCTTCTTCTTCTTCTTTTTTGTTAATTCTTTTATCTGATTTTTCTTCCTATGCATTGGTGCCAAGTGTTTTATCTTCTCAGTAATTCTGACTTCCATTTCCTCAATTCTGCTTTCAATTGAGTTGTTTAATTCTTAAATTTTATTTTTAATCTTCTGAATTTCTGATAGCTGTCTGTGTATGGATTCTTAAAGCCTATTAAATTTTTCATTATGCTCTTGAATAACCTTCTTAATTCCCTCAACTGCTTTATCTGTGCATTCCTTGGCTTGTTCTGCATTTTGACTGATCTCATTTTCAATCTCTTGCAGAGTTCTGTATATTAATCTTTTGCATTCTACCTCTGGTAATTCTAGGAAGACCTCTTCATCCAGAAGATTCCTTGAATCTTTGTTTTGAGAACTTGCTGAAGCCATCATGGTCTGTCTCTTTATGTGATTTGATATTGACTACTGTCTCCAAGCCATCAATAGGTTATCGTATTTATTTATTTTATGTTTGCTTACTGTGTCCTAGCTTCTTACTTTGTTTTGTTTTGATATACCCAAATAGGCTGCTCAAGTGAGCTAGCTTGATTATTTGCACTTTGAAGCTCTAATGTCCTGTCACCAGATGGCTGGATTTGT